>NC_069499.1:478281172-478416172 GCF_027579735.1 Bombina bombina
CTACCATTTAAAGAGATAATCTACTTTATTTTTTAATTTTTTAAAAGATAAATAACACCTTCACTACCCATTCCCCATCTTTGCATAACCAACATTTTTATATTTATATCCCCTTAATGGCCAGCGACGTACAGGGGGTTGTTTTTTTCATACTGCCGTTTAACCGATGTACGTCACTGGTGTTTCTAAGGGGGTTGCTCGCCATAAGCAGCGAGACTGCGCTATTTTCAGAAGCCAGCCGGAGGGAGGGTGTTATAAACAAATAATCCCTTAATGACCAGCGACGTACAGAGTACATCGTGGTCGTTAAGGGGTTCAGAACTCTAGGATAGCCTGTTTCTAAGCCGCCCCATATATCTGTGTTTTTTATTATTTTTTTACTTTTTACAATCTTGCAATAGAGCCTGACAGTGCTAGTTCATGTGTGCCATATAGATAACAATGGTTCATTTGCCGTGGAGAATGATAATGTATTCACAATAACCAGCACTAATTGGCTGACATGCCAGATTGTAGAAAGCTTAAAAAAGAAAAAAAAAAAGATGTGAGATGTTAATATAACAGTGTTGATTATGCAAAACTGGGAAATGGGAAATGGGCAGCAGGAACCCTTGCAAGTTGCCACATACAAAGTACAGCTACAAAGGTTATGAGAAAATCATTGAAAACGTTTTTTTTACTATTTTTATGTACCTTATTTTTAGTTATTTTCTTCTGCCTCAGCCCAGACCTCCCATGGGTGGGGGGCATGGCTTATCACTGTTATTGACATTTGAGAACAGCCAATCACAGCACACATGCAAATTAGCCACAGGAGCGTAAGGCATGCTCACTGGCATCTATTGTTTAAGACCGTCTCTCGTGTACAGGTAGAGTTGCGCACAAGAGGAATTTAAAGCTACGATTAACATCCCTTCCTGATAGACTTGAGGGAGCAGTAAACAGTAGCAGCAGCCCTAGCTACAGAATAGTCACAGGCAATAAAGTGTGCCCAAAAAACGTTTCAATATACTGTACATGAGAAAAAATATAAATATTAAAAGTCATAAGCCAACAATAATACATAATTAAATAGAAGCTATACAATGCAATGTTATTATTTGAAAGATGTGCGTATGTAAAAGGCTGTTGATGAATAGTAGATTTGTGCACAGGTGAAACTATTTGGTTCAGCCAAATCTTTAGTTACGATTATTCAAAAACCTTTGTATTTTGAATATTCTTTGTCCGTGCTATTTGGGGAATACTCACTATTCGTGGAACATTTGTTTTTATTAAACTTATGTAAATTTTCATTTGCTACAGTTAAAAAAAGTTCACCTAGCGTAAAATACTTACCTTTAGCTCGCTAGAGAGCCACGCTAACCCTGATCCTTCTTTACAGAGCCCCAGGCGTGCACTATTAGGCTTCTTCTTTTTTAGTGCAGGCCCTAGTAGCTGCTGCTTAGCGCGGTTGGGGCTCTGTGATGAAGTGGACGGGATAAGCGCGGCTCTCCAGGACGCTAAAGGTAAGTGTTTAAACTATTTAAAGGAAACTAATTAATACTGATGAATTTGTCATTATTCATTTGTTTTCTTTAAATTTCATAATGCATTTGTTCGGATATTTGTTTTGTGAAAACATAAAGAATATCCGTATTGTGTTACCGAACGTGCATTTGTAATGAAACATGACTAATGCATAGTATCAAATAACTTCACAGGCAAACATAAGTTATTTGTAAAAACATGTATAGCTGATCTGTAAAATGTGCCCCCAGTAGAGGTAGTAATATGTGCAACTGTAATATGTCATGTACAAATCATTTTTTTAATTTTATTTTATTTGTGTTGTAGCATTTACCCCATCTGCTTATAGTACACTCTGAGCACACACACACACACATATATATATATATATAGACCACAAAAAATGCAGTTTTCATTGGATATTATTTATATAGCATGTAATTTAGAAACTATATATATTTATATATATATATATATATATTCCTATTATATGAGTCAGCATTTATTTGTGAAAACATTTATGCGTACATGTGCACACAGACAAACTCATTTTCTTTCATTTATGTTTCAGCATTTACCACTTCTGTGTATCAATAGCACATACATATATTGTACACAGAAAATCCAGTGCCATAGGAAATTAATTATACAGCATTCATTTTAAAAAACTTGATATTGTTTTAGTGTCTATATAATTACTAGTATTTGAGATACCATTTATTTGTGAAAACTTTTAATTATGAGAAGTGCAGTTGATCCACATAATAAACTTCTAGCAGAGATGGTAATATATTCAGCTGTAATACACACAGCACTCTCTAATTTTAGCTATGTTTCTATTTTAGCATTTACCACCTTCTGTGCATCATAAATACATTTAAATACAAAATAAAAAACAAATATCCTGTTTCCTATAGAATTTGAATTATATAGCATTTTTTTCTCTCCAAAATTTATATTGTTTTTCTGTCTGTTATTCCTAGTATGAGTCAGCATTTATTTGTTAAAATATTAATATATGACAATTGAAGTTGATACATAGGGGCCGATTTACCAAGAGTCAGATGGACATGATCTGCATAGCGGATCATGTCCGCCCGACGTCGCTGAATGCCAACAGCATACGCACTAGCAGAAGGTGTCAATCAACCAGATCGTATCTGATCAAGTTGATTGCTGTCCGCCGCCTAAGAGGCAGCGTACCAGTTAAGGAGCAGTGGTCTTAAGACCGCTGCTTCTTAACTCCTGTTTCCGGCGAGCCTGAAGGCTCGCACGGAAACAGGTACAGTACATTAAGGGTTATTCAGCCCATAATAAATTGGCCCCATAGAATGCACTTCCAACAGAGGTGGTAACAGGTACAACTGTAATATATGTACTCACACACACACACATTAGCTTTCATTTATGTTTTAGAATTTAGCATGTCTTCTGGTAATACCTTATTTGCATCAACAGCACATAAATATATTATATGCAGTGCTATATCATTTAAAATATTTAGCATTTATTTTACAAAATGTACAGACAGTGATTTTATGTTTATTTAAATTATGAGTCAGAATGTATTTGTGAAAGCCTTTATTTATGAGAAGTGCAGATGATCCGTAGAATGCACTATTTACACATATACACGCTCCTTTTTTTATGTTATAGCATTTACCACCTCTACTGGAAGCACATTCTGCATTGACATTGCTATACATATTTGTTAAAAAAATGTTTTTAACTACATTCAAATATATTCGCTACATAACATGAATACATTTACAAGCAGATTATTATTTATACATTTTAATACATTAATATTTTTAAATAATTTTTTTAAGCCTGTGGAAATTTAAAAAAAAAAATAATTCTAATCTTATTTCACATTACGTTATTGCTTCTACTGCTGAGCACTGAACTCCATATAAGTGAAAAACTGATAGAAATGTTTCAGAGCTAGTTTGCAGCTACAGCAACCAGAACCATTACACAGGCTTTTACAAATAATAACTGTATTAGCTTAAAAGAAAAGTATAATAAAATAGCTTAGAAAAAAAGTAGTTTCTTACCTACTTCTTGGACTGTTCTCTCCAGCTCTGCTGTTTAAATTTCAACCATTTATGTCATTTCAGGCCAAAGATATGGACATCTGACAAATCGAATTTATAATGGAAGCCCTAACAACTACTGAGTGCCTATAATATATTACTTTGTACCACTGTTTGTGTAAAACAATGCTTTGCTGGTTTTAAATTGAAAAACACATTTTTCATTCTTTAGCTACCTCACATTTTTAAAATGTCTTCTTAGCTTATTGGTTGTCTACTGTCAAATAAAAACAGGTCTTCTAAACCATTTTACTGTTGCACAATCAATTGACAGTGCTATCTGGCAGCTAAGGGGTTACTGGTTGCCGAAAAACAAAGCATACATTACAGAACAACTGAATGCTTTCGTACGTGCGCACGGGTGCTCTCTTTCTATTAAAATGCTGAATGGCAGCGGCAGCAGCAACCTTTAGATCTAATACCAAGCAGAAGTAAAATTATAGCATGTGTTAATTGTTTTTAGTCACAATCCATTACTTTTTAAGAAATAGTTGACTGAGAGAAATAATTCTGTGCTGTATAAAGCAGCCCAAAACAGTCAACTCATTTGAAAGCTACAGCTGTTGTGTTTTAGGGATTTGGCTTAATACCCATCATTATCTCACAGTTAATACTCTTTCATAGACCAATCACTGGTCATATGGTGTTTACAAACTGTGGTCACTTAACCCACTTGAAGGGCCCTTGTGCAATAATTTGTACCTCAATACAATCAGATTATGTCTAATCTAAATGATTTGTGCACTATATGGGACAGATAAAACATAATCCTCAGGTTTCTGAAGCATAGTAAAGACTCTGCTACCTCGTGTCACTGGGGTTTTGCATTTTCCATTCACTTGATGGATGACTGTACTGTAATTATAGTATCACAAGGTAGTTCAGCCGTAGTATAAATTGTCTCAGCCTTTTAAGCTACAAATCTTTACAGTGTTAATTTATGTATTGAAAAACAAGTAATTTCACTGGAAAACTGATACAAATGGAAACAAATCTTGAACTTCTTTTATTTTAATACAGATACTATGGAAATGTGATGTGTGAGCGTGTGTATGCATAGACAGTCATGCTGCTTGTCTCCAAACCATATATATATATATATTTTTTTAAAGCGATTCGCATTTTGAGGTCAATTTATTTTAGTGCGAGCGGACATGATACAATGTAGCGTATCATGTCTGCTGCACACCGATAAATGCCGACAGCATACGCTATCGGCATTTATCATTGCACCAGCAGTTCTTGCGAACTGCTGGTGCAATACTGCCCCCTGCAGATTTGCAGCCAATCGGCCGCTAGCAGGGGGTGTCAATCAACTCGATCGTATTAGATCCGATTGAATGATTTCTGTCCGCTGCCTCAGATCAGGCACCTTCTGTTTCCGGTGAGCCTTCAGGAGCTTGATAAATACGCCCCTTTGTGTTTATTTGTGTGTGGGGAAAATATTTGGTTCAATTTAAAACTTTTTGAGAATGTGTCCCTAAGCTGTCAAAAATCTTTTGAAAATAGTGCCTTTATTAACATTTAAATGGACATTAAAAACATTTAAAATTATGCTTTCTTTTAAATATAAAGGAAAATATATTAAAAATAAGAGTTCAATTATTGATAAACAACATGTGATGTAAATAAATCGTATTATGCACTAGAGATACAGCTAATTAAACTGAGCAGTATATAGGTAAACCAGTGGTGGATTGAATGTGAATTTGTGTCAGAATTTTACTGCACTGGACTAAAATCCTCTTTTGGGTGAGCTAAAAACAACACTTTGTCAACACTGCAGGCTCATTTTTGAATAAAACTGCTTTGTAGGGGTTCCAAAAATATCTTTAAACCCCCTGAAGAAAATGTTTTTGAACACTGTAAAGAGACATAAATCACCTTGTAATCACAGGTACAAAAGAATTTGAAACAAAAGAACAAAAGAAAGTTTGTAACAATTTTGAATACATTAAAGGGACATTGTACTGTATTTTTTCCCTTTAGAGATACTGTCATATAAAATGTGTTTCCTCTTAATGTGTTTCAAATTACTTGTTATACCTATTAAATGTATGGGAAATCATTCCTTCATGTTTATGTTTGTATTTGAAATAGCTGGTTTTGCACATCAAAACGATCACCTGCTGTTCTCCAGAATATGCCCCTAACAATGAGCTGACCTACTAATTGGCTAGATTAGGAGTTTTGCGTTATGAGTAAAAAAAGCTGTGCTTGTAGGTACAGCTGTACCGCACACTTTTTTGGCCATACTGCAAATGAACTTACGCAATTTGCGTAAAGTCTTTTTTCAATGGGACTTCCATAGCGCCGATATTACAAACTTTTTTTTGGAGGCCAAAAAGTGAGCGGTACAGCCTATCCCACAAGATTCGTAACGCAATCTAAAGTCAGTAGTTATGAGTTTTACTCTACAAAGCTGTAGCATAAAACTCATAACTAAAGTGCTAAAAAGTACACTAACACCCATAAACTACCTATTAACCCCTAAACTGAAGCGCTCCTGCATCGCAAACACTAAAATAAAATTATTAACCCCTAATCTGCCGCAGCCGACATCGCCGCCGCTATAATAAACATATTAACCCTAACACCCCCTAACTTAAATATAATTAAAAGAAATCTAAATAAAAATTACTATCATTACCTAAATAATTCCTATTTAAAACTAAATACTTACCTGTAAAATAAACCCTAAGCTAGCTACAATATAACTAATAGTTACATTGTATCTATCTTAGGGTTTATTTTTATTTTACAGGCAAATTTGTATTTATTTTAACTAGGTAGAATAGTTAGTAAATAGTTATTAACTATTTACTAACTACCTAGCTAAAATAAATACAAATTTAACTGTAAAATAAAACCTAACCTGAGTTACACTAACACCTAACCTTACACTATAAATTACATTAATTAAATACAATTACCTAAATTGCAAAAAAAAACCATTAAATGACACAAAATGACACAAAATAAAAAACAAATTATCAGATATTTAAACTAATTACACCCAATCTAATAGCTATATCAAAATAAAAAAACTACCAATAGCCCTTAAAAGGGCATTGCCCCAAAGAAATCAGCTCTTTTACCTGTAAAAAACAAACAAACAAACAACCCCCCCAACAGTAAAACCCACCACCCACACAACCAACCCCCCAAATAAAATCCAACTAAAAAACCTAAGCTCCCCATTGCCCTGAAAAGGGCATTAGGATGGGCATTGCCCTTAAAAGGGCATTTAGCTCTATTGCTGCCCAAACCCTAACCTAAAAATAAAACCCACCCAATAAACCCTTGAAAAAGCCTAACACTAACCCCCAAAGATCCACTTACAGTTTTGAAGACCATCCTCAATGAAGCCGGGAGAAATCTTCATCCAAGCCGGCAGAAGTGGTCCTCCAGACTGGCAGAAGTCTTCATCCAGACGGCATCTTCTATCTTCATTCATCCGGTGCGGAGCAGGTCCATCTTCAAGACATCCGGTGCAGAGCATCCTCTTCTCCCGACGTCTCTAACGAAGAATGAAGGTTACTTTAAATGATGTCATCCAAGATGGCATCCCTTGAATTCCAATTGGCTGATAGAATTCTATCTGCCAATCGGAATTAAAGGTGAAAAAATCCTATTGGCTGATGCAACCGGCAAAAATCCTATTGGCTGATTGCATCAGCCAATAGGATTTTTTCACCTTTAATTCCGATTGGCAGATAGAATTCTGTCAGCCAATCGGAATTCAAGGGATCCTATCATTCTTCGTTAGATGTCGGAAGAAGAGGATGCTCCACGCCAGATGTCTTGAAGATGGACCCGCTCCGCGCCGGATGGATGACGATAGAAGATGTTGTCTGGATGAAGACTTCTGCCCGTCTGGAGGACCACTTCTGCCGGCTTGGATGAAGACTTCTCCCGGCTTCATTGAGGACTTCTTGCCGCTTGGATGAAGACTTCTCCCGGCTTTGTTGAGGATGGATGTCTGGTCTTCAAAACTGTAAGTGGATCTTCGGGGGTTAGTGTTATGGGTTTTTTAAGGGTTTATTGGGTGGGTTTTATTTCTACGTTAGGGCTTGGACAGCAATAGAGCTAAATGCCCTTTTGAGGGGAGCTTAGGTTTTCTTTAGTTAGGATTTTATTTGGGGGTTGGTTGTGTGGGTGGTGGGTTTTACTGTTGGGGGGTTGTTTGTATTTTTTTTTGCAAGTAAAAGAGCTGATTTCTTTGGGGCAATGCCCCACAAAAGGTCCTTTTATATGCTATTGGTAGTTTAGTTTAGGCTAGAGTTTTTATTTTTATTTTGGGGGGGCTTTTTTATTTTGATAGGGCTATTAGATTAGGTGTAATTAGTTTAAATATCTGATAATTTGTTTTTTATTTTGTGTAATTTAGTGTTTGTTTGTTTTTTTGTAATTTAGGTAATTGTATTTAATTAATGTAATTTATTTAATTGTAGTGTAAGGTTAGGTGTTAGTGTAACTCAGTTTAGGTTTTATTTTACAGGTAAATTTGTATTTATTTTAGCTAGGTAGTTAGTAAATAGTTAATAACTATTTAGTAACTAAGTTAAAATAAATACAAACTTTTTCTGTAAAACAAAAATAAACCCTAAGATAGATACAATGTAACTATTAGTTATATGGTAGCTATTTTAGGTTTTATTTTATAGGTAAGTATTTAGTTTTAAATAGGAATTATTAAGGTAATGATAGTAGGTTTTATTTAGATTTATTTTAATTATATTTAAGTTAGGCGGTGTTAGGGTTAGACTTAGGTTTAGGTGTTAAAGGGACAGTCAAGTATAAATTAAACTTTCATTATTCAGATAGGACTTTTAATTTTAATTGACTTTCCAATTTACTTTTATCATCAAATTTGCTTTTTTCTCTTGGTATTCTTAGTTTGAACTAAACATAGGTAGGCTCATATGCTAAATTCTAAGCCTTTGAGGGCTGCCTCTTATCACATGCTTTTTAAATGTCTTTTCAACACAAAGAGACAGAAAGTACACATGGGCTATATAGATAACACTGTGTTCAGGCACAGAAAGTTATTTAAGATCTAGCACAATACAATGCTAAATTTAAGACAATAGATAATAAACAGTCCCAGTCATGTGATCAGGGGGCTGGAAGAAGGTTCCTAGATACAAGGTAATCACAGAGGTAAAAAGTACATTAATATAACTGTGTTGGTTATGCAAAACTGGGGAATGAGTAATAAAGGGATTATCTATCTTTTAAAACAATAACAATTCTATGGTTGACTGTCCCTTTAATACATTTAGTATAGTGGCGGCAACGTTGGGGTGGCAGATTAGGTGTTAATAAGTGTAGGTAGGTGGTGGCGATGTTAGGAGTGGCAGATTAAGGGTTAATAATATTTAACTAGTGTTTGCGATGTGGGAGTGCGGCGGTTTAGGGGTTAATATGTTTATTATTGTGGCGGCGACATTGGGGGCGGCAGATTAGGGGTTAATAAGTGTAGGTAGGTTGTGGCGACATTGGGGGCGGCAGATTTAGGATTAATATAAATAATGCAGGTGTCTGCGATGTTGGGGGCAGCAGATTATGGGTTAATAAGTATAATGTAGGTGTTGGCGATGTCTGGAGCGGCAGATTAGGGGTTAATAAGTATAATGTAGGTGTCGGTGATGTCGGGGGCGGCAGATTAGGGGTTAATAAGTGTAAGATTAGGAGTGTTTAGACTTGAGGTTCATGTTAGGGTGTTAGGTGTAAACATAAATTTTATTTCCCCATAGTAATCAATGGGGCTGCGTTAAGGAGTTTTATGCTGCTTTTTCGCAGGTGTTAGACTTTTTCTCAGCCGGCTATCCCCGTTGATTCCTATGGGGAAATCGTGCACGAGCACGTATGACCAGCTCACCGCTGACTTAAGCAGCGCTGGTATTGGAGTGCGGTAATGAACAAAAATTTGCTCAACGCTCACGGGTTAATAAGTATAATGTAGGTGTCGGTGATGTCGGGGGCAGCAGATTAGGGGTTAATAAGTGTAAGATTAGGGGTGTTTAGACTTGGGGTTTATGTTAGGGTGTTAGATGTAAACATAAATTTAGTTTCCCCGTAGGAATCAATGGGGCTGCGTTACGGAGCTTTACGCTGCTTTATTGCAGGTGTTAGACTTTTTTTCAGCCGGCTCTCCCCATTGATGTCTATAGGGAAATCATCCACAAGCACGTATAACCAGCTCACCGCTCACTTAAGCAGCGCTGGTATTAGAGTGCGGTATGGAGCACAATTTTGCTTTACGCTCACTTCTTGCCTAATAACGCCGGGTTTAGGAAGACCTGTAATACCAGCGCTGTAGGAAAGTGAGCAGTGACAATAACGTGCAAGTTAGCACCACACCCCTCATAATGCAAAACTCGTAATGTAGCAGAATGTTATTTATGTTAGGTATTGAAGTGCTTATTCTGGATGAGGTTGAATTAACACAACCAGCTATTTCAAATAAAAATTTTTCCCTCCTACCCCTCACTGGATAAATGAATAAGCATTAGATAAGAGTAACATGCTATCCCTAATAGGAGGTTGATTTATTATGCTGCTTTCTTGTTTACACAGCTTGTATAGATGGTGGTTTCAACAGCTAGAAGCAGCTATTTGAAAGGACAATGTTTACCGGAATAATTATTTTCTTTCGGGATGATAAGAGTGCAAAGGGCATTTCACCTTCTATAGTGCAGAATATAATTAAATGATTCAAGGATTCCAGTCAAGGAATACTTTGGTAAACCTTTGTCAGTCAACACCATTTTCCACTGCATCCACAGGTGCAAGTTAAGGCTTTACTATGCAAAGCAGAAGCCATACATCAACACTGTCCATAAGTGCTGCTGACTTCTCTGGGCTCGGTCTCATCTGAGATGGAGAGTAACACAGTGGAATCATGTATTGTAGTCTGATGAGTCAACACTTCAAATAGTTTTTGGACAAAACAGCCATAGTGTTCTCCAGGCCAAAGAGGAAAAGGACTATCCAAGCTGTTATCAGCGTCAGGTCAAAAAGCCAGCATCTGTCATGGTATGGGGTTGTGTCAGTGCCCATGGCATGGGTAACTTGCACATCTGTGAGGGCACCATTAATGCAGAAAGATATGTATACATTTTGAAGCAACATATACTGCCACCCAGACGTCGTCTTTTCCAGGGATGTCCCTGCACTTTCCAGCAGCCAGGACAACACCAAACCACCCAGATTACTAATGCATGGTTGAGTAAGCAGAGAGTGCGGGTGCTAGCATGGCCTGCCTGCAGTCCTGACCTGTGAATGCGTGGCACATTATGAAGCATGAAATAAGGCAACAAAGGCCCCGTACAGTTGTGCAGCTGAAGCCATGCATAATGGATGAATGGGGGGAAATTCTGCTTGCTAAACTTAACCAACTAGTGTCTTCAATGCTCACATGCTAGAAGTGTTATTAAAAGAAAATGTGATGTTACGCAGTAGTAAACAGTGTGTTGCAGTCATCAGATTTTAAA
Organism: Bombina bombina; assembly: GCF_027579735.1. Classification (NCBI taxonomy): domain Eukaryota; kingdom Metazoa; phylum Chordata; class Amphibia; order Anura; family Bombinatoridae; genus Bombina; species Bombina bombina. The sequence goes on from NC_069499.1 coordinate 478,292,277, forward strand.
TGAGTGTATATTTTCAAAAATACATTAAATTCACAAAGTTAAACATCAAATAACATGTTAAAAATGTGTTTTCAGTATAGTACATGGTGAATTGAATTTTCAAATTACTATTTTTGTTTTGTTTTTTTGTATTTTCCATTTTGTCCCAACTTTTTCAGAATTGGGGTTGTATCTGAAAAAAGAAATAAAAGAAAAAAACCTCAAGAACAAAAGTTTAAATTATATGCTGTGCATAGGTTCAAAGGAGAACCTTGGAGAACAAAATAACTAAATACAGTTACATGGAAGAGAAATAGGTCTTATAACTGACCTCATTCTCTCCAAAACTGAGCAGAGATATAAACATTGAACGTTTTCCTAAATTCATAAGAAAAGTACAGGTTGAGCCAAAAATAGCTTTCCAAGGAGTAGCCAAGACTGATGACTCTGAACTTCAAGAAGTCAATCGGAAACCTTGCCTTAAAGAGACAGTCTAGTCCAAAATAAACTTTCATAATTCAGATAGGGCATGTCATTTTAAACAAGTTTCCAATTTACTTTTATCACCAATTTTGATTTAATCTCTTGGTATTCTTAGTTGAAAGCTTAACCTAGGAGGTTCATATGCTAATTTCTTAGACCTTGAAGGCCACCTCTTTTCAGAATGAATTTGAACAGTTTATTACCACTAGAGGGTGTTAGTTCATGTGTTTCATATAGATAACACTGTGCTCATGCACGTGTAGTTACCTGGGAGCCAGCACTGATTGGCTAAACTACAAGTCTGTCAAAAGAACTGAAATAAAGGGGCAGTTTGCAGAGGCTTAAATACAAGATAATCACAGAGGTAATGAGTATATTAATATAACTGTGTTTGTTATGCAAAACTGGGGAATGGGTAATAAAGGGATTATCTATCTTTTAAAACAATAAAAATTCTGGTGTATACTGTCCCTTTAAGAGGAGTCCTCACTTCGACTCCCAGCCAGTACTCCAATGAAGAAGATAATATCTGAATTAAGTGGCTTACCTTAAGATGTTGACATGCAGATTCACTCAAAGTAGGTTTTGCACAAGAAAAAAAATGACCTGTTATACAAATATATAAAGTGAGAAACTTCTCACCAACAACTGGATTCAAACGTTAACCCTTTTTTAACAAAACTGGCCTAACCTAGCATGTTCTATCAACACAGAAATTACAGTGCATATAATAATGTACATTTATAAAAAATAAAGTACATGTAAGTACAGGAAAGGCCTATTCTGAGGATACAGAAACTACAGTGCCTACAATAAGGAACATTCGATTTATTGAAGAACGTTATTATATAGCATCTTCAATGCAGATAAAAGGAACATATAATAAACAAATAAAAACGTTCTATCTTTACAGAATATTTATTATGTACTGTAATAACAAATAAGGTACAAGTAAGCGTGTTATGACAATAAGAAACTAAACTGAAATCTAGAATAAACACCAAACATACACTGAATTGAACAGTGTCACCTGCTGAATATTGTTGCACAAATATCTTATGTACTGTGACATAAAAACTACAGAAAACTGATGTTGTGCATGTAGATAACCATTGTGTGCAAGTTGTGCAAGCAATGTATCATAGTGTTGCGAATAAGGAAGGCCTAATACATATAAAGCAAAATAAAAAAGTTATAGGGGCATATGTATCAAGCTCCGAATGGAGCTTCATGCCCCGTGTTTCTGGTGAGCCTGCGGGCTCGCCAGAAACAGCAGTTATGAAGCAGCGATCACAAAGACCGCTGCTCCATAACCTGTCCGCCTACACATCGCCGGAAATTAACCCGATTGAGTACGATCGGGTTGATTGATACCCCCCTGCTGGCGGTCTATTGGCCGCGAGTCTGCAGGGGGCGGCGTTGCACCAGCAGCTCTTGTGAGCTGCTGGTGCAATGCTGAATACGGCAAACGTATTGCTCGCCGTATTCAGCGAGGTCTGGCGGACCTGATCCGCAGTGTCGGATCAGGTCTGCCAGACCTTGATAACTAGAGGCCATAGTGTTAAGAAAAAGGAAGGCATAATAAATATAAAGCAAAATAAACTTTACATGCAGAACTGAACAGTTCCTTATGAAGATACACAGGAGCTCTGATAAGAGTTAAGGGTTCCTGCTATAGATAAGGAACAGATATGCAATTACATTGTGGACGTAGCGGTTTCTGATAGTAAATACATTGATCATGTAGTAATCACCTATAAACACAGATGTGCAAATATAATTACTGCGTAAAAAGTGTTCTGTCAATGCAGAATATATATATATATATATATATATATATATATATATATACAGTAATAACTATGCTATAAATAGCTTATAAACTATAAAGATATGATTATACAGAGGTTACACAAACATGCACCAAATACATGGAAAGACATTGCGCGCATTCTTGCACCTGTAAGAAATCATGCACTGCTTAGACAGTATCTGCACATAAAAGTGCTTGTAAATATGTGATAAGATTGCATGTTCTGTTGCACATGCAAAATATTGTGAAACAATATTAATAATATAGGAACAGTTTCCAAAATCATTAAATTAATATGTTCTGTAAATACAGAATCTATATTGCACAGCCACCCTCTCATGTATTAGATAACACAGTGTTTAAAACGCAAAAGCCCATATGTGTCTGGGTGAGCTGCCTTAGATTATCTGGCTATGCTATACATGACCATGTATGAGGGAATAGCCAGTGGGCTATGTGGTTGCAGAATTAGTACTCACCAACCAGAAACACCCCTCCACTGAGCTTACCAACAGTAGAGAGTCCATCCAGTGCATGTACAAGTATAGCAGAGGATCTGAGAGGAAAATACCTTATCCCACAGGGGCAGGCTAAGGGACATGTCCCTGTGATGCCTGATGGCAGTTATGGCTGAGATCCCACAGAGAAGTACTGCAGATTTAACCCAGTATTTATATGCCCCTATATCATACAGAGTGCTGAATTTTCATTAATTTCTTCTCTCTGAATGATAATATGAAGAGGTAATGGGTTTCACATTGGTTTGAGCTTTCATAAATAATCCATAAGCGAGTAATTAGAGCACCTCTATTCTCAACCTTCTCCTGAGAGGCCAAGAACAAAAGACTGAGGAGAGATTGGAAGTGGGAGGGATTAAAGCTCTTGTGGGTTCTTGGCCTCCTCCTAGTGGCAGGAATAATATCCCATGTTATGGAATTCCTACAGACTCATAATCTTACGAAAGAAATAAAGATAAAAGAGCTACTTGGAAACAATTTAATGCACTCTATCTAGTAAAATGTATCATTGGAAGAAAGAAAATAAGAAAATGTTACAGTATAATGAGCCTTTAACCAAATGCCTATATGCTGCAATGCAAAAATGTAGCAGCAAACTTCAAAGGTAAGGTTTATACCTGCTATCTTAGCACAAACATAACTTCCTAGGTAACTATATTAAAATATATATACAAAGGGGGGCGGAGCCTACAATTGCAGAGACAGGACGTGTTTTGTGGGAGCTCCTGGTTCCACTGCAGTGTTTCACACAATATTTTATTGTTTTTATTTACAAAAGCTTCTAATCCTGTAGATGGTGGCCAGAGGGATACTACAAGATTCAAGAAATTGACAGTCCTGGGGGAAACTCTCTGGATTGACCGCTCTGTCTATGTTTTGCAGCTAGGCCTCAAGGCTGCCACATCTATAGCGTGTCTGGCAGTTTTTGGAGCCGGGGCTTTCGCATATCCCCCCCCCTGGGAGACTGGGGTTACGAGTAGTACTTCTTACTACACAACATTCAGTGCATAGCCACTGCTAATTCTAAAAGAAACAAAAGGAGAATAACCTGATACATATTTCCTGACACTGGAAATACTACAATCTAAAGGGAAAAGTGACATAACGTATCTGCACAGAACTCACGCACTGTTCTTTCAATATGGCGCTGGAACCTAAACTGATCGGCCGAGACGTTACAGCCATTCTGGAATCCCACTTCAGTAAGCTGTGCATAATGCTGGGTGGGGAATTTGCCTCCCTAAAAGGCATATGTGCAAGATTTAAGGGAGAGTCGCATGTGCCGCAGGAGTTACAAGCCAAATCCCTAAGGTACCCGATCCAAACGCTTGCTGGGATTTTAACTACCAAGCACCCGCAAAGCTCACTTCATGCTGAAAACTTCCCAAACAGTGACATAACCACTGTGTGTCAGCCGCCCGGCGAACTGATGGGGCACCCGATTAGTTTGGAGAAGAGACCCGCATCCCTAAATGGAGTCGAGAGGAGGGGGGAGAACGCTGCAGAGGATTTTATGAGGTTGGCATCGCAGCAGAGTGTGAGCTGCAGCCTAGACCCACAAGCAATCTTACTGTCCGGTATCATCAAGGGACCTGTTTTCAACACTTGCGACCAGAAACCGGCAAATATACACTTCCAGCCATGTTTCACTACTCCGGAGGTTCCAGCTGTGACCTATGGGTCTCCCTCACGAGAAACAGCTTCGCATGGGAAGGTACTTATGCTGATGAGGCTTAGCAGTGAAGGCTGCATTTTTCAAACTTCTGGAAGGAGATTAATTAAAGTTACGTTCCTAACCCCTCTGCAGCGTTACCCCTACTTGCTCACTATCATGCCGGTAAGACTTTGTATCTCTTTCACCATGAGGGGGGGACATCGGCTAATTATGCCGGTACGACTATTTATTTCACCAGGGAGAGTGGGCATAGGCTAGAGAGCCGGTACTAGCTGTTACTCTCTTTCTGTAAGGGGAAAGAAGGTAGGAAGTGTGTAAAGGAAGATGCCCCTTGCAAACTCTTGATGCTGCCCGCTGAGCTTCATAATGGAGCTACCTCATTAACCTGAAAACTCTATACCAGGGGCTCTAATGCGTGGCCGTAATTTGTGGCTATCTGATCCCTAATCACCTTGATTCTTAAATGGGTCTGCTGTAGAGTTGTCATCTGGACTTTTCTGAGACTGTATCGAGTGGAGTCATCAGCAACTGTATGTGCCGAGATACCATGAGCAAACTATCTTATTTGGTTCTAAGGGATAGCTGGACTCTCCTTAAGTTAAGGATCTTATACAGAGACTGTATTAAAATAGTTGGTTTTGTATGTTTTTTGCTGCCTAAAGTCTAGGCACTTAACTGTGATGATTCTTGTCATATGGGGGATTGATACGCTTGAAAACTTGGGTGCGGTAGCATAGGTCTCATATATATATATATGTATATATGTATATATATGTATGTGTATATATATATATATATATATACACTACCTTGGGGATGTCCAACTAGATAAGAAATAAAAATGTTGTTCCTTGTGCACTTGAGGTTTCGGGGTAGTTCATATGGCAACGTTGTTTAATAGTGTTTACCTTAATTTTTATGCACCTAAACTCCCATAGCTCCATAAGCACAATAGGTGGCTAGAGTAAAGCAGACTATAAATCAATTTACACTCTCAGATTGAGCCCAAAGATCAGCTTGCATGAATGAGAAGTTTGTCATTCACAGGGGGTTACCCATTACTTTTCTAAACTGCAGCATTGAAAGCTTTATATTTTCTACTTTATTTTATCAAGCCATAATAGGGAGTTTTGTAAATCTATACTACAATTGTTTAATGGTTAATAGACTGTGTCAAGGCATTAAGTTTATATATCAGGTCTAGCTCTGGTCCCAGTGTTGGGACCATAACTTGCTTATCTCACACTTGTAATGTTCTTTTATGTAAGATATTGATTTCCTTTGTCCTTATGTTATCATATCTCCTGGACTTTAACTAATTCACTTGAAAGGTCCAAGAGTGACCTAACATATCAAATATGGAGTAGAAAAATGAGGTCTTTAAATCAAACTATTTTCTCTTGGTGTGATTAGAAGATATTATCTTGTATGTTATCTATAACTGTTGTATGTTTTTTGTCCTTAATAAAAAAAATTAAAAAATATATATATATATACAAAAACAGATGGGCTACAAATAGAGATCTAGTAATGTATTTATTTATGTTTACAAATACAGTAAAACATATAAAAAGAGAGCTAAACCCATCACTATTGCCCATAGTCTAAAATATTCGAACAGTGAAGAGACTCTCCAAAATCCTATCTGGCCAGACAAAACAGAAACTCTAATCAGAAGTTTGAATAGATTCTGGTCTCTTAACTGGGCAAGTATTTTTGCTTTTAGTTTGCACTAGACATTAATATTGTTAATGTTTTATAAAAAATTTGCTTTGTACATCTAGTAGCCTATGGACAATAGTATTTATTATCTCATTTTATATGTTTTTTCTATATACTGTAATGTTATCATCAATAGATTGCAGAACAAATACATTTAGTGTCCTTTTATTGCTGTCCTTACCCCACACAAACAGTGCAAACCTCTGGAGACCTGGTTTTAAAACAGCAGGAGCCCCTATCAAAGTGAAAAGGAAAAGGTTGAATAATTTTAGCTACTCCACAAAAGCATAACATCATTTCTATGTCTTTACTGCAATTAGGGATGTATGATAAATGACTTGCAAATGCAGCGGTTATGAACATAGGACAAAATGAATGCTAAATATGTTGTGCACGTTTTTACCTTTATATTGGATAGTACATTTTACTACTGATAAATCTGCCTTTTACAAACAATAATATAATCAGACAGTCTGAGATACTGTTTACTTGCAGATATGGATATTTTTTTAAAAGGAGACTTTCAGAAATTTCTTGCCACATTCGTTTCTTAACCACTGTTTTGTGGTGTTTTAGAAACTACTTTCTCTGTAATTTATCTAAAAATGTAAAGAATGACAGGCTTCTTTTTTGCGTGTTATTATCATTATGTAAAAGGATAATCATGCTACATTTAGTTAAGTGGCATAGCAATGGCAAATGTGGCTTTAAGAAAAAAAGTCTGTTAGATCTCTCAAAATAAAACATACATGAAGACTTTTAAAAAACATTAAGGGCGATATTTATCAAGCCGTCAACCGCAAATACGCTGGAATTCTGCAGCGTAATTGTGGCAAGCTTGATCCGACCTAGTTATCAAAGCCTACAGACCCGCAAAAGTTGAAATCTGTGACATAACATACGATCCACCGGTCTCAATCCGACACAGATCGATGCTTACGTCATTATAGATGTTCCAAATACACATTCAGCACTATTTGACACTTTTTAAAAGTGATCAAATAGTTAACAGATACGCTCGCGGCTATTCCGGCCCAGCATACCTGGTTTTCAATCCGCCACCCTGGAGGCCGCGGATGCCATAGGAATCAATGGGAGTCTGAAAGCAGCGAAAGCTTATATTCTATGCTGCCAGATATCCCATTGATTACTATGGCCTAGATTACGAGTTTTGCGTTAGAGGCTATGCAGTGCTAACGAGCAGGTTTCCCTCACTGCTCACTTACCTGCAGCGCTGGTATTACGAGTTTTCAGAAACCCATCATTAAAAGACAAGAAGTGAGCGTTGAGCAAAAGTTTGCTCATTACCGCACTCCAATACCAGTGCTGCTTAAGTCAGCGGTGAGCTGGTCGTACATGCTCGTGCACGATTTCCCCATAGGGATCAACGGGTAGAGCCAGCTGAAAAAAAGCTGAAAAATAAATTAACTAAATTAAATACAATTACCTACATTAAATTAAATTATCTAAAGTAAAAAAAAAACCACACTAAATTACAGAAAATAATAAACAAATTACAGATATTTAAACTAATTACACCTAATCTAATAGCCCTATTAAAATAAAAAAGCCCCCCCCCAAAATAAAAAAAACTCCTAGCCTAAACTAAACTACCAATAGCCCTTAAAAGGGCCTTTTGCGGGGCATTGCCCCAAAGTGATCAGGTCTTTTACCTGAAAAAAAAATACAAACAACCCCCCCAACAGTAAAACCCACCACCCACACAACCAACCCCCCAAATAAAATACTATCTAAAAAAACCTAAGCTCCCCATTTCCTTGAAAAGGGCATTTGGATGGACATTGCCCTTAAAAGGGCAGTTAGCTCTATTGTAGCCCAAAGTCCCTAACCTAAAAATAAAACCCACCAAATACACCCTTAAAAATCCTAACACTAACCCCCTGAAGATCGACTTACCGGGAAAGTCCTCATCCAAGCCGGGCCGAAGTCCTCAACGAAGCCGGGAAAAGTCTTCATCCAAGCCGGGCGAAGTGGGCCTCCAGATGGGCAGAAGTCTTCATCCAGATGGCATCTTCTATCTTCATCCATCCGGTGTGAAGCGGCTCCATCTTCAAGACATCCGACGCGGAGCATGCTCTTCTTTCCATGGCGACTGAAGAATGAATTCTCCTTTAAGTGACGTCATCCAACATGGCGTCCCTTAGAATCCGAATGGCTAATAGAATTCTATCAGCCAATTGGAATTAAAGTAGAAAAAATCCTATTGGCTGATGCAATCAGCCAATAGGATTGAAGTTCAATCCTATTGGCTGATCCAATCAGCCAATAGGATTGAGCTTGCATTCTATTGGCTGTTCCAATCAGCCAAGAGAATGTAAGCTCAATCTTATTGGCTAATTGGATCAGCCAATAGGATTGAACTTCAATCCTATTGGCTTATTGCATCAGCCAATAGGATTTTTTCTATCTTAATTCCGATTGGCTGATAGAATTCTATTAGCCAATCGGAATCTAAGGCACGCCATCTTGGATGACGTCACTTAAAGGTAGAAGACTCCGGATGAAGAGGATGCTCTGCGTCGGATGTCTTGAAGATGGACCCGCTCCGTGTCAGATGGATGAAGATAGAAGATGCTGTCTGGATGAAGACTTCTGCCCGTCTGGAGGACCACTTCGTCTGGCTTGGATGAAGACTTCTCCCGGCTTCGTTGAGGACTTCGGCCTGGCTTGGATGAAGACTTCTCCCAGTAAGTCGATCTTCAGAGGATTTTTTAAGGGTGTATTGGGTGGGTTTTATTTTTAGGCTAGGGATTTTGGGCTGCATTCGAGCTAACTGTCCTTTTAAGGGCAATGCCCATCCAAATGCCATTTTCAGGGCAATGGGGAGCTTAGGTTTTTTTAGATAGTATTTTATTTGGGGGGTTGGTTGTGTGGCTGGTGGGTTTTACTGTTGGGGGGTTGTTTGTATTTTGTTTTCAGGTAAAAGAGCTGATTACTTTGGGGCAATGCCACGCAAAAGGCCCTTTTAGGCTAGGGTTTTTTTCATTATGGGGGGGCTTTTTTATTTTAATAGGGCTATTAGATTAGGTGTAATTAGTTTAAATATCTGTAATTTGTTTATTATTTTCTGTAATTTAGTGGGGGGGGGGTTGTACTTTAGCTAATTTAATTTAGGTAATTGTATTTAATTTAGTTAATTTATTTAATTATAGTGTAGTGTTAGGTGTTATTGTAACTTAGGTTAGGTTTTATTTTACAGGTAAATTTGTATTTATTTTAGCTAGGTAGTTATTAAATAGTAAAAAACTATTTAATAACTATTCTACCTAGTTAAAATAAATACAAACTTGCCTGTAAAATAAAAATAAACCCTAAGATAGCTACAATGTAACTATTAGTTATATTATAGCTAGCTTAGGGTTTATTTTATAGGTAAGTATTTAGTTTTAAATAGGAATAATTTAGTTAAAGGGTTAGACTTAGGTTTAGATTTAGGGGTTAATAACTTTAATATAGTGGTGGCGATGTTGGGGGCGGCAGATTAGGGGTTAATAAATGTAGGTAGGTGGCATCGATGTTAGGGACAGCAGATTAGAGGTGAATAATATTTAACTAATGTTTACGAGTGCGGCGGTTTAGGGGTTAATATGTTTATTATAGTGGCGGCGACGTTGGGGGTGGCAGATTAGGGATTAATAAGTGTAGGTAGGTGGCGGCAACATTGGGGGCGGCAGATTAGGGGTTAATAAATATAATGTAGATGTCGGCGATGTTGGAGGCGGCAGATTAGGGGTTCATAAATATAATGTAGGTGGCGGCGGTGTCCGGAGCGGCAGATTAGGGGTTAATAAATATAATGGATCCATAAACACACCATAGCCTCTCTTAAAATCCAAAATCACATAGTCCTTTCAGCTTTAAAATTCTGGGATAAAATCCACTCTCTGCCTCAAATTGCCCCCCATCTATCTTCGGACCCACACGCTCTCGAGCCTATGTCGCGCCCTCAGAAATTCGCACCCCTCCATATGTCGCTCTGATAGAGTCGTCGGTGTTCAGGATCTCTTTCCTAATGGACAATTAACTACCTTTGCAAATTTCTGCTCCACATTTCAACCATCCCAGCTCCTACAGTTTGAATTTTGGAGATTGAGGAGCCTCCTTCAATGGTGGGGATTTACTGTTCTCCCATTACGGACTCCCACGCTGTGGGAACAATGCTGGCGCACAGCCAAAATAATTCCTAGAGCTTTGTTGGTCTCTTATAGGGATGTCCTAAACCCTCCCACTTATCTTAAGTCAGCCTATACTGTTGCATGGGAGAGAGACCTGCAATTTCACGCCATCCTAGAGGAGTGGTCTAAAGCTGTACTGGTCACAAAACAGGCTCTCCACTGCATCACCTTACTGGAGCTATATCTCAAATTATGCATGCAATGGCACTTGACTCCTTTGAGGTTTTTCAAAATATCTCCCCTAAACTCCTCTTTGTACTGGAGAGGATGCGGTGTGGGGAATGCCCCGCTCTGCAACCCTTATGGAACATGCTCTCCCATAGATGCACTGACTTGGACCCTTCCCTATGGACAAAACCACAGACTGTGCTATTTCACTTGTATATTGGGTCTCCTCTTTCTCCCGCAGGTCTCCTTAGCGTTTATATATTGACAGCTGTCAAACTAGCTATTACCCGCCTTTGGAAACAGACTACACTTCCTAACTGGAATGATATCATTAAAATTATGGACTACCTAGAAGCGATGGAAAGCCCTATCTTTACTATGAACAATAAGATTAACTTACACTGTCAAGCATGGGAGTTGTGGAAAAATATTAGATAGCCCAGTAATTATATGAGAGACAGAGTTGCCTTGGTCTAATGGTTCCCTAACTTCTCCCCTTTCCTTTTTTCCCCTGTTTCCTCCTCCCGCCCCTCCCCATCCCTCTTCCCCCCCCCTTTTTTTCTCTTCCTCTTCATTCTCTGGTCTGGCACACAACCTTTTGTTTGGATACCCACCCTACTCACAAGTCCTTACTATAGCTACTTAGCTATTAACGCACCCTGTATTATTAGAAGTTACTTCCTTGATTACATCACACGCCACACTACTCAACAGCCACAGATGTATGAGTTTGTTTATACCATGCTTTCTTTTGTTTACTGTTGACCCTTGACTCTTACAACTCAAATGTAACATATGAGAACATGGCCTCTAGTTATTAAGGTCTGGCGGCCCTGATCCGACAGTGCAGATCAGGTCCGCCAGACCTCGCTGAATACGGCGAGCATTTTGCAGGTGGACAGGTTATGGAGCAGCGGTCTTTGTGACCGCTGCTTCATAACTGCTGTTTCTGGCGAGCCTGCAGGCTCGCCAGAAACACAGGGCATCAGGCTCCATACGGAGCTTGATAGCTATGCCCCATGCATCTAAGTTATGTGATTAATGTTGTATTATTGATATGGCTTAATAAAATTTATTTGAAAATAAAAAATAAAAAAAAGTATATTAATATAACTGTGTTGGTTGTGCAAAACTGGGGAATGGGTAATAAAGGGATTATGTATCTTTTAAAACAATAAAAATTCTATTGTAGAGAACAATGGAAATTAAACATTTTATTACATATCTCAGCTACACCCCACTGGGAGTGTTATTTTTTTCTACTGGCTGTGTTTACATAGCTTGTCAATAACCTATACTTAATTATAGAAACTTTCAGTAAAGGTTGGGATACCACAGACTAAATCATCTATTTCAAATGCAGAAATAAGGATAAAGTCGCTATTTGTAAACAATTGCATACACTCCAGCAGGTAAAATGGATCAATGGAGTAAATTGTCCCTTTAATTAAGCAATACAGAAAATACAGTGCTGCAGATCTAAAGTAATTAAAGGATGATAACTATTGATAGTGAAATGAAATGTAAATAGAATTTTTGAATAAATATTAAAGATATAGCAAAATGAAAAACATTGGCAGGTGCCAGATGTTACGATGTATGCTTGTATTTAATATAAGTTTCTAATCTAATTTAATTTGATAAACAAATTCGTATTCTTCACAGGTCTTAGTTAACACAAATTTTATTAATAGTTCATCAATTTAATCAGTCAAAGTTTCGGTCCTCACGTGGACCTTTGTCAAAGATATAGAATTCATTGAAAGCACAATAAGTACCACTAGGTGTAAGACTCCACATTAAACAAAATATACAACCAAAAGACGCTAGCAAAGACAAAAAGTGAAGAAATGCAAAAGAAAAATAGGAAGTACATGAAAAATAAATCAACATGAAATGCAAATTCATAGGCTATACACGGTTATCTCCAAAACAGCTTATAATATCTGATGCATGGTCCAAAACATTTTGAATAGATTGCACATACATATACAAGGTGTGAACTGCCAGGTAAATGTCACATATGTAGAAAGATACATAATAAGAGTTGATCAACAATGGTGAAAGAGAGAACAACGTTCTATTTCACACAACGCCAGACATGTTATAGCTAGTTTTGTTAACACTTGATCATTAACTCAGACAATGGTGTAAGCCAGACAGTGAAGAAGATGTAATGCCGAAATAGACACATAAAGCAAAGACTAAAAAGACTAAAAGACTAAAAAGACTCCAATCCTCAACAAGTGTACCCTTACATGTACTTATACATAGACATCATAGTCAGCATATACATCTGTGTCTACATCAAATTTTAAAAATATATTTTAAACAAAAGTTCAAAGGTCAACATGCAGCAACTCGCATAATGTTGGTTAAAGTGATATACTTGTGTAGCACCGGTAGCGTGGATATCCTTAATACTTGTGGGTGTTTATGTAGTTAGAGCATATTATTTGAATTGTGTGATTAGCAATATAGTACTAGAGTCAGGTACCAAGTTACACAGGAGTGTATACAATATATGGGGACAAACAGAGTCACCTAGTAAATATATCACGGGAACACAATGTTAGAATCAACCCGATTTTCAAGCATATAGTTTACTCTTACCTCAATATGAGTGTATTTGCTATGTTCAGCGGTGAACAGATGGTGTTCTGAGCCGTTCTTAAATAGTGTGTGAGAAACGTGGCGACGACGTACATGACGTCGTGATGTCCTTAGCCGTGCATCAAAAACACAGTTTAGAGGGGAGTAGACGTGGCAACCATGCATAGCTTTTAACGTGCTACCAGTATATATTGTACTGTTATAACCTATACTGGTATGAACCCTAAGAGTTAGTGGGCTGTAATGTAGATACTCACTAAAGTGCACATAGGTAGATTAGTTTGTAAAGAAAGATTGTCACAAGCAGATTCAGGCTGCTATATTACAGAAAAGAGAAAGAATGTAACATAGTGTGTACAGACCTAAGTGCACAACAGCACAAGGGTATTTAGGGATTAAATAGTATGTACAAGTGTAATAAAAGGACAGGTTGGGTAGGAGTATTTTCATGTGTATTGTAGGTGCTGTGTGTGAGTGTGTGTAGAGTCACCACATGTGCAAGTTAACATGATTCTATTTTTTTGCGTGACAAATGGGGTATCGCAAGGTGGAAAAAACATAGAAGGAATAACCTAGTTATGAGCTATCTGGAGGGGAAATAGGTAAGCATATGTAAAACCACATATAGAGAGAAAACAATGCAAAACATCAAACATGGAGATAATTTTCTATGGGAAGACCTGTACAGAGCTGATGGCATTTTTTCACTTTTTGTTTTTTGTCTTTGCTAGCGTCTTGTGGTTGTATATTTTTTTAATGTGGTGTCTTACACCTAGTGGTACTAATTGTCCTTTCATTGAATTCTATATCTTTGTTGTAGAAACAGTCTTGACAAAGGTCCATGTGAGGACCGAAACGTTGACTGACTAAATTGAACTATTAATAAAATTTGTGTTAACTAAGACCTGTGAGTGCCTCTTCTTTCCTTGAAGTTTCTACCTATCTACCATAGAGTGCACCCAGGCAATACACACTTACAGTGAGTGCTTGGATCCTTAAACTATATATATATATATATATATATATATATATATATATACAGGTGGCCCTCGTTTTACAACGGTTCAATTTACACCGTTTCAGAATAACAACCTTTTTTTCCAGTCATGTGACTGCTATTGAAAAGCATTGAGAAGCAGTACATTGATTAAAATAGCCAGTAGGTAGAGCTGTCTGCTTGTGTTGCAGCAAAGCCAAGCAAGCTGAAATTAATCCGTTTAACCAGACCTGAGCTATCGAGCAGATTTCAGAGGAACAAGATCTCCCTCACTTCCCATTGACTTACATTATAAACTGGGTTTCAAATTACAACGGTTTCAATTTATAACCATTCCATCTGGAACCTAACCCCGGCGTAAACTGAGGACTACCTGAATATATATATATATATATAAATATATATATATAGTGTGTGTGTACTGCTCCATGGCAAGGCTGGCAAAAGCAAAACATAGGAGAGCAAGGTCTATAGAATGTGATATTAGGAAAAAATATGGAAAAGGATGAGATCACCATGACTGAATATTATTGGTTGACAAGACAGAATAATATACTACTAAAACCTATATAAAAGCCTACTTGGCTATAGAAATATGTATGTGTGCTTGCAGATGAATGGGGACTACAGAAACTATATACAGTGCATCCCGATCAAACGTTTTTAAAGGCTGATAACTATCCACAGTGAAATTCAATGTAAATTAGGCTTTTGAATAAATATCCAAGATATAAAAAAGTAGGAATGTGCATTTGGCAGTTTTGTTAGCTGACAAATGTGGAAGAAGGCGGCAACTTGTTGCATTCAGCTCTTTTTGGAGCCAGATTTCTTCTTGTGAAACTACAACATACTAAGATCTGGATATACACAAATCTGAATTTACACAGATCTTAGTGTGTTGCACTTACACAAAAAGAAATCTGGCTCCAAAAAGAGTGGCCACCTTTAGAAGCTAACAAAACTATTAAATGCACATGCCTAACAAACAGTAAAACATTAGGTGGCCAAATTTTTGCATGCAGAAGTATATTGTTAGCACCTTCATTCAATTAATAAAATAAGCAAAATCTGACATATTCCCAGCAAAACTCCAAAAATGGACTGGACAAAATTATTGGCACCCTCAATTTAATATTTGGTAGCACACCCCTTGGAAAAAAATCACTGAAATAAATCACTTCTTGTAATCATCAATGAGTTTCTTACACCTTTCTACTGGAATTTTGGACCACTCTTCTTTCGCCAACTGCTCCAGGTCTCTCAGATTAGAAGGGTTCCTTTCCCCAACTGCTGTTTTGAAATCTCTAAACAGGTGCTCTATGGGATTGAGATCTGGACTCATTGCTGGCAAGTTTAGTACTCTCCAGCGCTTTGTCTTAAACCATTTCTGGGTGCTTTTTTGACGTGTGTTTTGGGTCATTGTCCTGTTGTAAGACCCATGACCTCTGATGGAGACCCAACTTTCTGACACTGAAGTAGCAAAGCTGTAATGCTTGTGGGATACTCCTCTATCAGACCGAACTCGTCCAGTAGTCTTGTTATCCCGGCGTCAAGCCGGAATGATAGGGAATATCCCAGAGCAGAGAAAGTTAGTAAGATGAGGAGAGCGGCACTCACCACAGGCAGGACGGTCCCCAGCGGCAATGGCAGAGCAGTCCAAGGACACACCACTAGAATGGTCAAGGCAGGCAAGGTTCGGTAACAGTAAAGCAGTCCAAGGGCACACCACTAGAATGGTCAAGACAGGCAGGGTTTGGCAACAATAAAGCAGTCCGAGGGCACACCACTAGAATGGTCAAGGCCGGAAGGGTTTGGCAACGATATATCAGTCCAGCAATTGAGGGGACAAACAGGCAGAGTAGTCAGCAACAGGCAGGTTCAGCAACAAAAGATCAGTCCAACAGTTAAAGGGTTAAGGCAGGTAGAGTAGTCAGTAACAGGCAGGATCAGCAATAATGTTATAGAACGATCTGTCACACCCAGGAGCACACAAAGTAACACCTATACATGGGCAGTGACAGATCCTTAGAGCAGGGTTTAAATAGGCGCAGGATTTGCACCAGAGAGCTCCCAGCAGCATCAGGAGCATGCGGCGATGACGTCAGCGTTGCACGCATCCTGAGCCAACACTGCCCCTGGCAACGAGCAGGAAGGAGATGCCGCACACCTAGCAACGACTAGAGTGGTGCAGCGTGACAAAAGCAACCCCAAAATATCAGTGAACCTCCACCATGTTTGACTGTAGGTACTGTATTCTTTTCTTTAAAAGCCTCATTTCTTTTTCTGAAAACTGTAGAATGATGGGCTTGACAACAAAGCTGTAATTTTGTTTTGTCTCTCCACAGCACATTCTCCCAAAAGGATTTTGGTTTCCTCAGGTAAGTTTTGGCAAACTCCAATCTTTTTTTTTTATGTTTCTGTGTCAGCAGTGGGGTCCTCCTGGGCCTCCTACCATAGCATCCCTTTTCATTCAGATGGCAATGTATAGTGCGAGCTGACACATTTGTACCTTGTGCCACATCCAAGGAGACAGTGCCATGGGCTGTAAACTTCTTGACAATGTTGCGCACAGCTGACACAGAAACATTAAGATCTCTGGAGATGGACTTGTAACCTTGAGATTTTCCATTTTCTATCATTTTTGTTCTCAAATCCTCAGACAATTCTTCGTTGCTCTTTCTGTTCTCTATGCACAATGTGGCACACAGAGACACACAACAGAAAGGCTTGAGTCCATTTTTCACCATTTTAACTGGTTTCCGGTGTGATGTGATTGGAGTATGTGGAGCTAAGGTTTTATTAGTTAGGCTTTTATTTGGGGGGTTCGTTGTGTGGGTGGTGGGTTTTACTGTTGTTGTGGTTGTTTATATTTTTTTTGACAGGTAAAAGAGCTGTTTTCTTTGGGGCAATGCCCATCAAAATGCCCTTTTAAGGGCTATTGGTAGTTTAGTTTAGGCTAGGGTTTTTTTTTTATTTTGGGTGGGCTTTTTTATTTTGATAAGGCTATCAGATTAGGTGTAATTAGTTTAAAGATCTTGTAATTTGTTTTTTATTTTCTGTAATTTAGTGGGGTTTTTTTGTAATTTAGCTAATTGTATTGAATTTAGTTAATTGTATTTAATTTTGGGATTTTACTTAATTGTAGGGTTAGGTTAGGTGTTAGTGTAACTTAGGTTAGGTTTTATTTTACAGGTCAATTTGTATTTATTTTAGCTAGGTAATTATTAAATAGTTAATAACTATTTAGTAACTATTCTACCTAGTTAAAATAAATACAAACTTGCCTGTAAAATAAAAATAAACCCTAAGCTAGATACAATGTAACTATTAGTTATATTGTAGCTACCTTAGGGTTTATTTTACAGGTAAGTATTTAGTTTTAAATAGGAATTATTTAGTTATTAATAGTAAGTTTTATTTAGATTTATTTTAATTATATTTAAGTTAGGGGGTGTTAGTGTTAGGGTTAGACGTAGGTTAAGGGGTTAATAAATTTAGTATAGTGGCGGTGACGTTGGGGCGGCAGATTGGGGTTAATACATTTTATTATAGTGGCGGCGATGTTAGGGGTGGGAGATTAGGGTTTAATAATTTTATTTTAGTGTTTGCAATGCGGGAGGGCCTCGGTTTAGGGGTTAATATGTAGTTTATGGTTGTTAGTGTACTTTTTAGCACTTTAGTTATGAGTTTTATGCTACAGCATTGTAGTGTAAAACTCATAACTACTGACTTTAGAATGTGTTCCGAATCTTGACGGTATAGGCTGTACCACTCACTTTTTGGCCTCCCAGGATAAGCTTGTAATACCAGCGCTATGGAAGTCCCATTGAAAATAGACTATACGCAAATTGCGTAAGTTGATTTGCGGTAAGGCAAAAAAAAGTGTGCGGTGCCCCTAAATCTGCAAGACTTGTAATATCAGCGGTAGTAAAAAAGCAGCGTCATGAGCCTTAACGCTGATTTTTTACTCATAACGCAAAAACTCGTAATCTAGCCGTTGGAATGCAATTATTTCTTACATTTTTGAGAAGGTGCCAATAATTTTGTCCAGTCCATTTTTGGAGTTTTGCGTGAAATGTGTCAGATTTCGCTTTTTTTCTCAACTTTTTTGTGTCATACCAATCCAAACAAAATAATTAACATGAGAATGCCTAAACATTGGTAATTGCATCAATTTTGGTTTTGGAAGTAGTTTTTAGTTTGTTTTTAGTTATAGCTATTTTAGGGGGATATCTGTGTGTGCAGGTGACTATTACTGTGCATAATTATTAGGCAACTTAACAAAAAACAAATATATACCCATTTCAATTATTTATTTTTACCAGTGAAACCAATATAACATCTCAACATTCACAAATATAAATTTCTGACATTCAAAAACAAAACAAAAACAAATCAGTGACCAATATAGCCACCTTTCTTTGCAAGGACACTCAAAAGCATGCCATCCATGGATTCTGTCAGTGTTTTGATCTGTTCACTATCAACATTGCGTGCAGCAGCAACCACAGCCTCCCAGACACTGTTTAGAGAGGTGTACTGTTTTCCCTCCTTGTAAATCTCACATTTGATGATGGACCACAGGTTCTCAATGGGGTTCAGATCAGGTGAACAAGGAGGCCATGTCATTAGATTTTCTTCTTTTATACCCTTTCTTGCCAGCCACGCTGTGGAGTACTTGGACGCGTGTGATGGAGCATTGTCCTGCATGAAAATCATGTTTTTCTTGAAGGATGCAGACTTCTTCCTGTACCACTGCTTGAAGAAGGTGTCTTCCAGAAACTGGCAGTAGGACTGGGAGTTGAGCTTGACTCCATCCTCAACCCGAAAAGGCCCCACAAGCTCATCTTTGATGATACCAGCCCAAACCAGTACTCCACCTCCACCTTGCTGGCGTCTGAGTTGGACTGGAGCTCTCTGCCCTTTACCAATCCAGCCACGGGCCCATCCATCTGGCCCATCAAGACTCACTCTCATTTCATCAGTCCATAAAACCTTAGAAAAATCAGTCTTGAGATATTTCTTGGCCCAGTCTTGACGTTTCAGCTTGTGTGTCTTGTTCAGTGGTGGTCGTCTTTCAGCCTTTCTTACCTTGGCCATGTCTCTGAGTATTGCACACCTTGTGCTTTTGGGCACTCCAGTGATGTTGCAGCTCTGAAATATGGCCAAACTGGTGGCAAGTGGCATCATGGCAGCTGCACGCTTGACTTTTCTCAGTTCATGGGCAGTTATTTTGCGCCTTGGTTTTTCCACACGCTTCTTGCGACCCTGTTGACTATTTTGAATGAAACGCTTGATTGTTCGATGATCACGCTTCAGAAGCTTTGCAATTTTAAGAGTGCTGCATCCCTCTGCAAGATATCTCACTATTTTTGACTTTTCTGAGCCTGTCAAGTCCTTCTTTTGACCCATTTTGCCAAAGGAAAGGAAGTTGCCTAATAATTATGCACACCTGATATAGGGTGTTGATGTCATTAGACCACACCCCTTCTCATTACAGAGATGCACATCACCTAATATGCTTAATTGGTAGTAGGCTTTCGAGCCTATACAGCTTGGAGTAAGACAACATGCATAAAGAGGATGATGTGGTCAAAATACTCATTTGCCTATTAATTCTGCACTCCCTGTATATATATATATATATATATATATATATATATATGTACAAACAAGAAAATGTTTTTCCGCGCTATCACACTACACCCAAAAGGTATGTATATTATATAACATGAACCAAGCTTCTGTAATTTCTGTAGTAATACTGATATGAGTATAGTTAAAAACTCCACAAATAAAATACAAATAATAACAACAAAACACAAAATACTAAATGTGTACAAAGTACTAAATGTGGTCAGAAAATAAAAATAATAATAATAATACTATAAAAAAATAGTAATTTGTAAAAAGTCCATGAATCCACAGGATTTAATAAATCCAAAAGGAGGCAGCAGAAACAAAATATATGTGAAGAATACCCAAAAATCTTCACTAGGTTAAAGGATATGGACAACTGAGTGTCTGCGCCTTCCTTCTGAAGTGGAGTCATAAGCAGATGTAGTTGTTATGGTTAAAAGTATATATATAATATGGTGTACAAAACCCCTGTCGCCACACACACACTTCTAAAAAACTCAATCAATAGGAGGTAAGTAGCCGCCGTATAAAACAAAGCTCAAATTGATGATGTCTCCAGGCTGTATGGTAGTTGAAAGCCAGAGGGGGAATTCAGCTGTGCAGATCCTGAAGTATGGTAGTTAGACTTCCTCGGTATATATCCTTACTGCATTTCAGTTTGTGAGAGCAAGCATAGAAAGGAACAACCAGCTCAAAAAATGTTTTACTTTTGTTCTTTTGTAAGTAATCTGTCAGATTTTTGAGCATTTGCAGGAAGTATATCAGCCCCAACTATTCCATAAATTAATTTCTAATTAACAACATAGATATAATCCAAAATACTTCATGCATAGTAATATATGTGAAAAGACAAAAAGATTTTCTTACTTTTATATTCAACATTCAACTTTGGAATGTTACATTACATTCATCTGAATAATTTGAACATCTGAATCTAATTTAGAAATTCAAACAAAAGCTCCATTGGCTGAAATAAAGTCTTGTAAAATGTATTTAGAATTTATATACCAACATTTTTAATTTTTATTATTTGTTTTAAACTTTTAATGATCTTTATTCCTTGGATTATATATAATTGTAATTTAAAAATATTTCAAAGTAAGTAACTAAAACAATCAAAGAAAAGCTTGATAGGCTGAATTTGAAAAAAAAGTATGTAAAATTTGAGTAAAATTTAATTGTTAGAATGTACTAAATTTATTTAGAATGTATTAGTTTTTGTTTTTTTTTCAATTTTCACTGATCTTTAGTCATTTCCTTGGATCATATGTAATTGTAATTTAAAAACATTTTAAAGTACATAACTGAAATGAAAAGTAGTTATTGGATTTTTCTTTACTTTAAACATAATCAAACATTCAGCTGCAATCTATATTTATTATACAGGTATATTAAAAAAACACATTAATAAATAATAATACAGAACTATGTGTAAAGTATCAAAATAACAAAAACAAACCCAATAAGGCAAACAACAATTTTAATAGCATTCTTGAATGTGAAAAAATCATTATGCAAAAAGATTAAATAGACAACAAATGTATTTACTTGAATATAGACATCACCACACTCTTTGGATGTAGGTCTACAGTGACCAAGATCCTTGTTTTAATATGGTGTTGCATTGAGCTAAGAACTCTTATTGCCAGTCCAATGACTATCTCCTTCTAAGATAATAACAATCACAATTAAATTAATCAAACCAAGGAGGCCACTATACAAGTTTAAAGTTTGAAATGTACCTAGATTTATTCACACATTTTAGTCAAATACCTAATAATCCTGAAATCATTTGGCAGCCATATAATTATATTAAAAGCGCAGTTTGATAAAATGTCCAAGTGATTTTCTTAAATCCTCCTTTAATGGGACGTCACCCACAATCCAACCACATAAAATCACTTGGCCAGCATTCACGGTTAAAACAATTTAGATAAAATTATATTGACCTTATTGTCACTCTGTTGAAAAATGTTATAAGTCGTTGCCAAAAGGGGATGATATATGCACTACAGCGCTCTTTTAAATTATTATATCTGGGTGAGACTACAAGGAGTTTGAGAGATATAATTAGGGAACACACATGTAACATTGAGAAATGTGATCCAGATACCCATTTATATACACATTTAGGGAAGTCCATAAGAATAACATTACAGATTGTACATTTTGGGGGTATCTATAAAGTTTCACGAAATTGTAGGGGATGCGATTTCAAGAAAAAAATGTTGTATAAAGAATAGTTCATATATAAGAGTTAATATATAAACCCTTTTTGGATAAATGATTGAATGTAAAAATGGATATAAACAAATTTTCATTTAACTGCATGTAATAAACACTACTATATAGAATAATATGCACAGATACTGATCTAAAAATCCAGTATAAAACCATTTAAAAACTTACTTAGAAGCTCCCAGTTTAGCACTGTTAAAAAGATTAGTTGGGACACCCACTGAAAAACAGACACTCTACCCTCCCCCCTTCCTCTGCATATGAAAATACTCTTTACACAAACAGGAGCAAGCTGGAGTAGGTATACATCAGTATTCTCCTAAAACTTTGGAGCTTGGTTAGGAGTCTGAAAATCAGCAAAATGATATTTAAAAATAAGCAAAACTATACATTTTAAAATAAAGCTGTATAGGGTCATCTACAAAACATTTATGCAAACAAAAATCTAGTGTATAATGTCCCTTTAAGGGGGATGTTAGACATTGACTTTTATATTATAGTACTTTTTATATAATATTATTTTATATAAGAAGATCTTGTTATATACTCTGAACTATGATCCTTTTATGCGGTGATATTCATGGAGCAAAAAGTTTTGAGTTTTTCAAAATCATTAATACCATCCTAAGAGTGGATTGTCAATTAAATAAAAAATCAATGGCAGAGCAATGAACAATATTTAAACATGACTGTAAGGCTTATTTAACAATGTACAAGCAGGTTAAAGAGGAATAAACTGAAGCTTGTGTCACATTTTGGAAACAGTTCTGCAATTAATCTGGAGCTTACACTGGAGTGCTGAGGTGCCTGGATCAGATACACTACATTGCCAAGTTTAAAACACAAGTACTGCATAATCTGTTTTAAGTGACTATAAATAGGAACTTGTTTTCTGAAAGGAGTCCCGTAAAACATTTGGTGCACACACTTGAATACTGAAGTACACTGATTGAGTAAGGTAGAAAATCCCTCAATGTTCTATAGGAGAAGTTTAGGGAGTGGACTGGATTGATGTCAGTCAAGATCGATACGTAGCAATTGAGACATCCACAAAATGAACTACACAGATGCTAGATAACAGATGCTACTTTGATATTAAGTGAGTAGAGCCTAAGGTACAGTATGTGGAATTAGTTTTCCATTTTAGACCTGCTGTATGGAGTAATGAGCACAGGGCCTTTACATTAAGATCAATATCATTTTATTTAAATAGTTTTAACTGTGATTGCTGGCCAAGCGATTTGAGGTGGTTGTTTTGTGGTAGATGTCCCATTAAAGGAGTATTTGAGAAAATTGCTTTGGGCATTTTATCAAACTGCACTTTATATAATTTCATGTATTGTTGCCAAATAATTTTAGGGTTATTATGTGTTTGACAAATATGTATGCATAAAGCTTTTATAGATCCCTCCTTGGTTTGATTAATTCATGATCCTTGTATTCACTGTGAAAAAAAATATATTTTCTCCATTAAAAACATTTATTTACTAGTTGACTTACTATAATTTTCTATCACTTGTCAAGTATTTGGTTATGAGATGTCCTATAAGTGGAATGGAGAGACTCCATTCTAAAAATGAAGGTCTTCTGTATGTGTGTATGTGTGTTTTATTTTTACAGGGAAAGAAGCATAGGTACAGACCTAAAGAAATATTATTCTAAAGTTAATTTCTAGTTGAATTGATTTATATGCATTTCAAATACCTCTTTCATGTTCATTCAAATTTATTAAACAACTAAAGTAGATGATGCTCATCAAGTTGAAACCCGTGTTATGGGTACAGAGGTCTCTGCAAAGCAGAACTTACTATTCAAGTAACTAGAATAACTGTTGTCATTTACGTCCTTCTTCCTATGAATAAATGACTTGCAGTCCAAAGGCACTTTCATTTTTGACTTCTCTTTGAACTTGTGTTAATGGATAATTACCAAAAGCAGGTGTGCTCCTTCTAACCCAGTTTTCTAGCTCTGTATATCATTTATAATACTCCTCTGAGAATCAAGGACGTAAGGCCAATTTATTTTTTGTCCAACAACCATATTGCTAAGAATTGTTGCCTCCAGGCACAAATATAAATGAAGACATGAAAGCACAGCAGTGTCCTTTATAGAAATTGATTGAATGTTTCCTATTTTTAATGTAGCTAAATAGATTTTGAAAATTACTTATTTAGCATCTAGCATATCATGTGTGACATTACTGGAAGCTAAAGTGTGACATAGCACAGTATTTCTTTTATTATTTAATTGCTTGTATTTTTTTGTTTGAATAGAAACACCCATAAAAACACACCAGGGTGAAAGTCAAAAAAATATGCATTAGACTGGAACAGAATTAAAGAATAGATGATCTGTAAAAATGTTTAGTATCTCACTTTGGCAGCTGTTAACATCAGCAGTGGAATATGCAAGCGCACAAACAGAAATTACTGAAGTTATGAAGTAACTAATACAATAATGCAGAAATACAATTGGAAATTAATTTTGTTCATCTCTGTATCTACCAAACAAATTGTCTTCTCATGGGCAACTTGTTATTTTCTAAGGTGTGGCTAGGTATGTGGCTAGGTTTGCCTTTATCACAGCAATATTCCAAAAGGTACACTGAGTGAATAGTTGTGTATTTTGTGACAATGTGTGTCCATGTGGGTCAATCATGCCTATATTTTGCTAGCTGTTTAAAAAAGAAATTCAGCAAATTAATGCAGTAGGTATTTCATGTGCATGGACATATTATTGACAACAAGCACAACATAGTAACTGTGTGGAAACCTAGAAAAGTTTGTATCTCTGTGTGAAAACTACAGTATGACTCTTCGGCTCTGATAATCAATACATCCTAAGACACACAAGTAATTGCAGTTGTTGGCCTACCTAGTCTCGCAATCTGTGAGTATGGTGATATATTCCAAAAAAAGTGGGCAAAATAGGGATTGTATACTCAACAAATGTCTGCCCACATCACAGCTCCTCTGCAATCTCAGTGTGTGTGTGTGTGTGTGGGGGGGGGGGGTGCTGTATTTGAATGTTCTTACTCAGCATAGACTGTGCATTTGCTGAAACAAAAACAGTATCTGTGTAAGAACACCAGATAATGCCTATGTGAACTTAGTTTCACTGTAAAGTCCCTAGATTTCACACACTGGAAATTCTCGCCACTGAAAAGCTGGCGAGACTGATATGAATGAAAAGGTGTATTTAAAAAGGAGGGCAATGCTTGGAATATTACAAACTCATAGCAATGATTCACCATTAAAATACAGGTTACTGCCACAGAATGCCCATCAAACTCACACAAGGGGGCCTATTTAACAAAGGTCTGTTGGACCTGATCCGACAGTGCGGATCAGGTCCGACAGACATCGCTGAATGTGGAGAGCAATACGCTCTCTGTATTCAGCATTGCACCAGCGGCCGCCAGAAGGGGGTGTCAATCAACGCTATCGTACTCGATCGCATTGAATTGCGGTGATGTCTGTCCGCCTGCTCAGAGTCTTTAGACCGCTGCTTCATAACCAGTGTTTCTGGTGAGCCTGCAGGCTTGCCAGAAACACGGGCCCTCAAGCTCCATCCCGAGCTTGAGAAATGGGCCACAAAATGTCTTTATATACGTAATGTCTGCAATCTACCTTGCTAATAAAGACAAAAAAACAACCTACTATTGGATGTGGGTATATTGTACAAATGTATACGTTTATTTATATGTATTTTATTGTATAATGCTATAATGTTTATATTAAGTCTTGTGTGCTCTTAAAAATAGTTTATTGTTCTTTTGTCATGTTTTTTTTCTTTTTGTAGGAAGATTTTGTGTTTGTGGTATTAATATTTCATAGAAGTAGCTGTGACTTTCTAGTTTTGTTTATTGCCGATATAAGTTCATAGGTTTTTTTTAATTTCTTGCGGGCGGTTACGTGTTGTTTCGTGCGGGTGGTTGCATGGTTTTTTTTTTTTAAGGTTTTGTTTGCCTACGCTGCATCCAGGTGGATTCCGAAGCTGCATGCACAGCCTACATTCCTTTGAGGAGGTGACGGACGCGTTACAAACAAACGCAATTATAGTATAGATATTGTGCCCACACTGTTCTATATTAACCCCTTAAGGACCAGCGACGTACCCTGTATGTCGCTGGCCTTTTTTTGGGACTTGATTGTTTTATAGCGCAGTCTTGCTACCAGCGTTGAGACTGCTCTATTCCACAAAGCCTGCTGGAGGGAGTGCATTAATAGCGTGTTCTTGCTAGACTTGTGCTATTATGTTCTGAAAAAACCTTTAACGACCAGTGACATACAGGGTACATTGTGGTCATTAAGGGGTTAATAGCACATTTCATACAGTGCTGTCGCAATATTATTAGTATAAAATGTTCAGAACCGTGAGAACTTACATTGGCAATAAATAAATAAAAATAGAAAGTCACAACTACTCTCTTCTACAAAATTTTAATATCACAAACATGTCATTTTCTTCCTAAAAAAGAAAATAAAAAACATACCAAAAAACACAATTTCTAAAACCACAAAAATAATTTATATACATATTCTAGCATTATACAATGAAATGCATATAAATAAAACATTGTATACATATGTACAATATACCCAAAAGGCCCCAGCTCCTAACACATAAAATATTCTCTTTAACATCTCCTACACAATGTTACGATCAAATAAGTTACAATTGAGGCAAGCATAAAGCACGCTAAGGACACAGTAACATTAGACCATCAATAGATCAATACGTATTACAACACGTGACTGTGGAGACCAATAAAAAGGTTTGAGAATGTGATGACGGAAGCACCCGGAAGAAGCTCCAAGCTGCTGTGAAGGAGGAGTGAAACGAGCAAAGGGACTTGTCTGTGTTTTGCAGCTTTTCCATACATGGGATCCCCCCATGAATAGGATCACCCATTGAGGCATCACACTAAAGGCGGTTATGAATTTGGGAGGAGCCTTCACGTAAGGGACACAGGTACATGGTAATTGACCAGGGGGGTTGGGGGACGCTTCAATGGCGGTCAAACCTGTTGATACATAGTGTAAGGGCACCTCTCTGTTCCGCAAATGTGCGTGTATTTGCTGGAATCTTGAGTTGATGCCTGCTATCTACGGCTGTTTTGTGCATATACTTGTTTAAAGGGACACTGAACCCAATTTTTTTCTTTCGTTATTCAGATAGAGCAATAGAGCATGCCATTTTAAGCAACTTTCTAATTTACTCCTATTAGCAAATTTTCTTCATTCTCTTGGTATCTTTATTTGAAATGCAATAATGTAAGTTTAGATGCCGGCCCATTTTTGGTGAACAACCTGGGTTGTTCTTGCTGATTGGTGGATACATTCATCCACCAATAAAAAAAAATGCTGTCCAGAGTCTGAACCAAAAAAAAAAGCTTAGATGCCTTCTTTTTTCAAATAAAGATAGCAAGAGAATGAAGAAAAATTAATAATAAGAGTAAATTAGAAAGTTGCTTAAAATTGCTAGCTCTATCTGAATCATGAAAGAAAACATTTGGGTTCAGTGTCCCTTTAAAACTAACAGTGAGTATGCTATATAGCTACAACGCTTTATCTCGGATCTAGCTCACAGTGACTCTGCTCTGTGGTGCAGCATTGTACATCAAGCCGGCAATATATAATTGATCATTTTGACTATGGGATCCCTAGTATATGTGTATTATTTATTTTAATTACTATGTATTAAACTGTGTTTCTTTTTTTGGCAGAATTTGGTCCCTGTATTACTATTTTGCATGTGTGCTATATCCTAGACTTTTAGACACTCCTTATTTGGAGTAGCTACTTTTCTTTTTTCTGTTTTTATAATTATTTTTTTTAGGCTGCACCTGCCACATATACATATATACTGTATTAGTTTTATCAGTTTTAGGAGTGAGCAAACTAACCCTTGTATTTTTGTTAGTTTTGAATTCACTAGCAATCTTGTGCCCACGATGGATCCCTTTTGAATATATTGCCACATTGCCGATGTTGCGATTATCAGGGTCTTTGTGAGAAAATCATAAACAAAATTGTCCTTTTTATGCTACAGTTATATGTTATTGTTGGTTTGGGGTGCTTTGATGAAGAATAAGTCGCATAAAACAGATGTAGATACTATTGCATGTGGTGTTGTCTTTATTATATTTGCTCCATTGCTTACAAAGTAGTTTAGAGACACCTCCAATCCTTTACTGAATAGCAATTTCAGACAAAATGGCTTCGTCAGGTGTGAAAATTTGCAAGCCCATATTGGATGTGAATACAAGGTTGGAAGAGGCAATCATTATGGATTATAAAGGAGCTGGACGGCAGCTAGGGAGACCAGAGATGATGGAGTTGCAGTAGCAAAGGTGGGAAAGGATGAGAGTAGAGAAAAATCTTAGTTGTGTCTTGTGTAAGGAAATGCCAAATTTTGGAGATGTTTTTAAAGTGAAATCGGCAGGAATCGGCCAAAGACTGAATGTGAGGAGTAAAAAAAAAAATCTGAGTCAAATGTGACCCCATGACAATGGGCATGTGGGGTTGGGGTAATGATGGAATTATCGACAGTTACAGATAAATGGTGGGGGGGGGGAGATTTTGGAAGAAGGGGAAAAATAACGAGCTCAGTTTTGGAGAGATTTAGCTTAAGGTAGTGAGAGAACATCCAGGATGAGATATGAAAAAGACAGTTAGTGAATCGTATTAGCAAGGAAGGAGATAGGTCTGGTGCAAAGAGGTAGATTTGGGTGTCAGCATACAAATGATATGGAAAACTGTGGGATTTTATTAATTAACCTAATGAGGATGTATAGATTAAGAAGAGAATGTGGCCAAGGACCAAACCTTGTGATACCCCAACATAAAGTGATAAAGGGGAGGAGGATGCATCAGAGAAGGCTACACTAAAGGTATGGTTAGACAGGTAGAAAGAGAACCATGAGAGGGCTGTGTCACAGATGCCAAAGGATTGGAGGTTTTGGAGAAAAAGAGGGTGGTCAAAAGTGTCAAAAGCTTCAGACATATTGATTTTGCTGTAGGTAGGTCATTGGTAATCTAAATGATTTCTGTCTCTATGGAGTGTTGGTGCAAAATCCAGATTGCAGTGGGTCAAGCAGGGAGTTTAATGTAAGAAAATGTGATAGATGTGTATATACTAGCTTTTCAAGAAGATTTGAGGAAAGGGGTAGTAGGGAAATAGGGCGGTAGTTGGATGGAGAAGTTGGATTGAGTGAAGGTTTTTTGAGAATAGGTGTGACCAGTGCATGTTTTAGAGATGAGGGAAATATACCGGTAATGACGGAGAGGTTTAAAGTGTGTGTGAGTATAGGGGTAAGGGTAGAAGAGAGGGAGGGGAGTAACTCTGAGGGTATGAGATCGATGGGGACAGGTAGTGAGGTGAGAGGATAGTATGTGGGCAGAAAATTTTCCTCCATAAAAGCGGTGAAAGAGTTGAATTTATGACTTTGTGGGTTGTGGATGATTGCGGTGTTAAGAGATTATTTTGTTTCTGATGGATCCAATTTTGTTATTGAAAGTGGCTGGCAAAATCTTGAGCTAAGAGTGAAGTTGTAATAGGAGGTGGAGTAATCTAGCTTAGAGAGGTTAAGGGCAGAATAGTAGGAGTTCAAGATGAACTTGTAGTGAAGAAAGTCAGTTGAAGATTTGCTCTAGTGTTGCTTAGCAGTGCGGGAACATCTGTGTAGGTAGCATGTCAGAGTAGTATGTCAGGACTGAGAAAAGGTGCGTGATGTCTGAGCAATAGTAGGAGGAGCCAAATTGTCAAGGACCGATGTAAGGGTGGAATTGTAGTGGTAGATAGATTGGTCAGGGCAGGAAAAGGAGGAGATGGAAGAGAGCAGAGGTTGGAGAGAGTTTGCGAGCTGTTGCTTATCTAGTGACTTAGTGCTTCTGTGGAGTTTGGTGTGAGGGGTAGAAGCAGTAGGGAGTGATGTGATTTTGCAAGTGAGGAGCTGATGATGGTCAGAAAGAGGAAAATGTTTAGGGCATTGCCCATTGTTTTATGGACACTAAAACTTTACAATACATTTTTAAATATTTAAGCAACTAATATAATTTAAAACAATACATTTGCATATTATTCTTAGGCTATTCTTTCCTTTGAATAGATCACTCTATTTATTATTTTGCATTTAATTTCACTTTAATGTGTGGGGAAACTGTAACTTTGGGGGTGATTCTAAAACATTTGCCCATCTTGATGCGGTTTTCCATACATACACTCGCAGGGGCAGTCCTCATAGAATTCTATTAAAAAGGGGCTATCCCTGCGTGTGACAAGATGTAATCAATAGAAATAATGAGAGCTTTCGGCTATGTAAAAGTATGTAAAAGAGGATGAAGTACACAGAGAGAACATGGGGTATATTGAAACTTCACCACAAAGAAAAACATGGAGCGCTAGCGTATGTAAAACATAACCTTTATTGTGGTTATTTAAAATTAGGACATAGTCAATCAAAAAAGGACAGAGATGGGATACCTCTGGCTGGCAGGCTTACGCGTTTCGGCAAAGCCGTAATCATAGCTATGATTACGGCTTTGCCGAAACGCGTAAGCCTGCCAGCCAGAGGTATCCCATCTCTGTCCTTTTTTGATTGACTATGTCCTAATTTTAAATAACCACAATAAAGGTTATGTTTTACATACGCTAGCGCTCCATGTTTTTCTTTGTGGTGGATTTCCTTGCCCTGAGAGCGCTAGTGTCCCTGCATTATATGCTGCAAATTATCCCCAGAGCATATGCTGAATACCACTACGCTGAACACTGAGCACAGAACGCTGAGATACCAGTGGAGCCCCATTATTGGTCCGTATAGAGAGGCGCAACAAAAGGCAGCCTGAGGATTGGAGGATACTGAGTGGAGGCGTCTAAAGTGATGACGCACGTGGTACCTGTTTAGCTATCCGGTTGGAGGATCATCCGTTGTAACTTGGACACGCCCCCTGGTGGGCGCGGAAGCACGGTGCCTCTGGAAAAGTGCCGGGTAGCGGTGGACGAGATACGGAGATACAGATCAAGAAAAAGGTGTATATGACGCCGGCTCTGCTTGGAAAGGATCCTGCTGTAAGTTTAAAGCTCCCCGGGTGGAAGACAGCAGAGGTGAGACTGTATCTTTCTGATTATCTCTACTACATAAGATTGAAATGTACATTTGCTCTGGGTACACTGCAGTTCTGGTTTCCTGCGGTGCATGAAGGAAAAAAGTTTTCTTTGCAACATCTATTTTGTTCTTGTTTTTGTAACTGATCCTCTCATTTGCTTTTGGTATTGTGTATATTGAAACTTTACAGAGATACTGAACCCAATTTTCTTCTTTCGTTATTCAGATAGATGTCATGAATCACGGATATTCCACCTTTACAGCTATCATCAAATACCTTATACCACCTTAAACAATTAACAGGAGCATCTCAACCATACTTAAGTCCCCACCTACCTTACTTCATTGCTGGATTATTGAAGTTATTCACTTTGTGTGCCTAACCCAGCTCTGAAGCTAATCATAGCACTAACCCTACTTAGAACATCTTTGGGAACTTATACGTTTTACTCCTCAGAGTATTCTCACTGACCTGACGTCATCAGATACCGACCGGCTTCGCTGCTCTGGATCACTGTATACAAACAGCCGACTTACTTCAGACTCAGCGGTCTTGTTTCATGGAAGCCACCTCTCCACCTGCTTTCAAGCCATGGCTCATCCCCGTTGTTTTCCAGCGCTCATCACTTCAGTAAATAGTCACCTTGACAGTTGCAGCAGTTATTCCGGTGGTCGTTAGTGCTGAGTAGAACTGGCCAACTGCCTTTCCTACTGCTCATATTGTTTGCAAGGAATATCATTGTCTTTGAAAGTATTGACTATCCTGTTAATTTCCCTAAGTGTTATCCGTACTTGTTCTAATACAACTCAGCAGTTAAAGTATATCCATTCCTGTATTCTGCCTTATTGCAATATCCTGTGACATTGGATGTTTGTCATAACCAAGCTTCTCCTGAAGTAGCTAATATATATATATATATATATATATATATATATATATATATATATATATATATATATATATATATATATATATATATATATATATATATATAAACCCAAACTTGTAGAGGATAAAGTATTCATTCATTTGTACTGGATTGCAAAGTTATAGCCACATAATCCAATATAATTGAGACAAACTTACATATTACTAGCAAGCAGCATCACTGGTTAATAGTACAGGTTTCCAGACTCATACATGATATATGACATATGACAAGAAAGCATGACATTTTAAGCTACTTTCTAGTTTACTCGTATTATCAATTTTCATTCGTTTTCTTGGTATCTTTATTTGAAAAAGCAGGAATGTAAGCTTATGAGCTGGCCCATCTTTGGTTTGTGGGAAAAAAACAGTGAGATCTGTAGGGCAATAATGTTTAGAGAATTAGGTCTCATGACTGCTGCTTCTTAACTTAGGTTTCAGGCGGACCTGAAACCTCGGGCGGAGTAGGCAGCATCGGCTGCTTGATAAATCCCCCCCATAGTCTACAGAGAATAGCTAGAAAATGTTTCACAGTGGTTGAAAACAGTTTTTGCACGTTTATGGTAAATGAAGCATTATACAAAACAAAAAAATGCAACATGATTAAATTATTTTCTGATCATTATATTTAGCTAATGAATCCTAAGAAAATATCTCCAAATTCTAATAACTTGTCACTGGTGTCATTATTACTATTATGCTGACTAGTCATGTGTAACATTCACAATGAAATTGTGTTCTGTTAGATTCATTAAACAAATAAAATTGTTGTACAACAATCAAAATACTTGCAGATATTATTTTGAAAATGTAGTATAAAGATTTTCACAGGCTTATGATGACTAGGTATGTTAAATTAGTTTAATTAGATTCATTAACTAATTATAGTGATCAGAAAAACATTACATTACAATTTGCTTATGCTGTTCTTAAAGACTATTTATTATTATTTTTATTTTATTTTTTTTTTTTTTTTTTTAAACTTTTTATTGAGGTTATATTTGAACATACAATCTTTCAGTAGTAAAAATAACGACAATGTTCACATGTGATAATGCATGAAAGATACATACATAAGTGTAGGGTTCAACAAGTACAGACAAAAACAGAATGAGAATACAGATTTCCCCCTACAGGAGAATCCTCGTTTTTACAGAGGTCACCTTTTGGAATAGACAATGACTCTTCAAGGATATATAATCATAGATTGCTATATTACAAAGGTGTTTTCTTTAGGTCAATAAACCAGTCAATGGAAGTAAAAGAAAAAGAAAAACAGTATATATCAGACTAGTGCATTATGTCTCAAAACTCCTATTAGGTTGGGGGGCCTTCCGGCCCCTCTCCGCCAGTTGGTTGTAAATTAGTGTGGCAGACTACCATTTCGGCATTTAGACAGGTATCAGGGTATGGGGTGAGCAGAAAAGAGATATGGGTGGGGTGGGAGGTGAAGGTGGTTAGGGATGACATTTCCCTATTCATCTCCCCTTTTCTGAGTGTCTAGGCAGGGGTTATACGGGTAAACATGGATTCCCAGGGTTCCCAGATTAAGCAATAGTTGTTCAGCTGGCGCTGTTCCCTAGCCACGTAGTTTTCCATATTTTTGATGTAGTTTATCCCCTCTATCACGCTCTGCAGTCTGGGGGGTTGGCTCTTTTTCCAATTTCTGGCCACCAACAACTTAGCGGAGAGCAGGATATAGATCAGGAGGTTTCGCTTGTGTTTCGGAAACTTATCAATTTCTAGGTGTAAGATGGCCATGGCTGGACTTAAAGTTGGCGTTAAGTCTAGATCTTTGCAGATCTTTTCTACTTTCTGCCAATAGGCTGTCAATTTAGGGCAAGTCCACCAAACATGAATAGGGGACCCCGGCTCTCCACACTCCCTCCAGCACAGCTGCGAGTGCCCGGGATAGAGCTTTCGCAGTTTTGTGGGAACTAAGTGCCATCTTGTGATCACCTTGAAATATAACTCATATAGCGTGACGCAATGAGTTGCTCTTTTCGTTAGGCTGATGGCCTTGCTCCAGGATTCTGGTGTGAAAGTAGCTTGCAAATCCCCCTCCCAAGCAGTCATATGGATTGTTTTTGGGATCGCCTCTTCTTCTAACAGACAGTGGTAGTGTACTGTGAGGGGTTTGGATTGTTGAGTGTTAGTTACCCATCGCGTCTCCCATACAGTAAGGTCTCTCTGTGAGTCGCCTAGAAAGCCCCAGGATTTCATGAGCGTACGCAGTCTCAGTAGGTCAAAGTGGAGTTTGGGGTTCAGTGTGGGAAGATCTAACATGTCTCTATGTGTCTTTAACTGTCCGTTCTGATAAAAATCTCCCACATTGTTTATGTCTGTGGTAGCCCATACATTAATAGGAGTGTTGGGTAGTCCCATTAGGAGACCCCTTATTGGGTGGATTGGCGAGGGATGTGGGGCCACCAATTTGTTGTGTCTCAGTTTAGTCCAAGCGCCTTGGCATCCTTTCACTATGCTGTTTGCGACGTGGATTTTGGATTGCCAATGTGGGGGTAACCAAAGCAGGTCCTCAAGGTTAATAAATGCTTGTAGTGAGGCTTGTTCTAGTTCTCTCCACCTCGTCGGGGGAAGATCTTTACCCCACGCTGTAGCGTGAGTTAACATTGCTGCGTCGTGATATTTCCTGATATTAGGGAGCCCAAGGCCTCCTTTCTCTATCGGAATTTGCAGAATACTCGCGGCCACTCGGGGTCTCTTGTCGTGCCAGGTATATGTGTTGAAGAGGGTCTGATATTTCCTTATCAGTGTACATGGAACTGGCAATGGAATACAGCGGAATAGGTAGGTGAGCTTTGGCAATATCATCATCTTGAGGGCGGCTATTCTGCCCATCCAGGAGATGTCACTATATCTCTTCAATTTGAGTTCCGAAGTGATAGCTGTGAGTAGTTTTTCAAAGTTTTCCTTAATCACTATCGATTTGTTATGTGATAGGAAGACCCCTAAGTGGCGGACTCCCCTGCATGACCACTTGAAGGAATAGGTGTGCTGTATAGCCTCTCTCTCATCCTGTGGGATATTGATAGAGTAGGCCTCTGTCTTGGTCACATTCAGTTTATAATAGGAGATTTCCCCAAATTGTTGGAAAAGGGTCAGTAATGGGGGGAGAGAATCTACCGGATCTGATAGGAAGACCGTGAGGTCGTCCGCAAAGAGGGCTAGCTTCTGGGGAATGTCGTGCAGCTGCACGCCATGTATTAGCGTTGACTCCCTAATGGCAATCGCCAGGGGCTCAATAGCTAGGACGAATAGTAGAGGGGAGAGAGGGCATCCCTGCCTGGTTCCATTGCTAATTGAGATTTTAGGGGAGCAAAATCCCAGGCCTCTAACGACCGCAGTAGGGGCCGAGTATAAGGCCTTAGCCGCTGTGATAAAAGGATCTGGTATTCCAAATGCTGACATGGTTTGGAATAGGTAATCCCACCTCACCCTGTCAAACGCCTTCTCGGCATCCAGTGACAGGGCGAGTACCGGAAGTCCCATATCTGCAGCCTCAGAAAAGATGTTTAGGAGGCGTCGAGTGTTATCAGTTCCCTGCCTCCCTTGGATAAAGCCCACCTGATCCAGATGTATTATTGAGTGCAGGTGTTTCCCTAGCCTGTTTGCCAATATTTTAGCGTAGATTTTAGCATCTACATTAATAAGTGATATGGGCCTATAGCTGGAGCACAGTGACGGGTCCTTACCCTCTTTATGAATTGTGGTGATGTTTGCTTCCAAAAATTCTGCAATGAATGCGCCCTTAGTAGCTACATTCTGAAATACGCGGAGTAGTATCGGGGTTATGAGTGGGCCAAGTGCTCTATAAAACAGCACTGTGAACCCATCTGGTCCAGGGGCCTTGTGTGGGGCTAGATCTTTAATGGCGATTTTGACCTCATCTAGGGTGAACTGCCGTCCTAATTCGGTCCTGGACTCCTCAGTTAGAGTGGGCATAGGTAGTTTTCCCAGGAACTCAGGGATATTGCTACAGTCAACTTCACTAGTCTGTTCAGAAGTTTTAATATTGTACAGGGAGTTATAATAGGTAGCGAATGCTTCACCTATTTCTTTAGGTGAGTATACCTCGCCTCTGCTGGTTGCAATGCGGGGTATCCTGTTCTGCAGTGTGCGCTGGCGGAGTTTGTTGGCCAGAAGTTTGTCTGCCCTATTCCCTTTATGGTAGTATAATTGTTTGAGTTTATGTAAATTTTCCTGAACCCGTAATTGATCTCTCTTGGAGATCTCTTCCCTAATGAGTCCGACTTGACGGGCTACTTGGGTACTGGGATTCTGCTTGTTTGTCTGCTCAAGGGCGCGCAGATCGCTGTACAGAGCCGCTAAGGGCTGGCTACCCTCTTTATGCCGTCGGGCTGTTTTTTTGATAAAGTGACCCCGGAGGTACGCTTTGAGAGCGGCCCAAAGGATGTCTATAGCAGTGTCACCCGTGTCATTATGTGATAAGAACTCCTGCACAACCGCCTGGAGTGCCGGCAGTTCTATATCTGATAGCCATTGCTCGGAGAGTTTCCAAGGGGGCCTATGCGTTAGGGCTTGTAATGCGATAAGATCGAGGTAGACCATGTCATGGTCTGACCATGTACAGGGCCTAATGGTGGGATTAGTGAATTGGTCCAGGGACCACGAGTCACAGAATATATAATCCAGTCTGGAATATGAATTATGGGCCTTTGCGTGATGAGTGAAGTCTTTCACTG
This sequence comes from Bombina bombina, assembly GCF_027579735.1. Classification (NCBI taxonomy): domain Eukaryota; kingdom Metazoa; phylum Chordata; class Amphibia; order Anura; family Bombinatoridae; genus Bombina; species Bombina bombina. The sequence goes on from NC_069499.1 coordinate 478,329,080, forward strand.
AGGGTGCCAAGCACCTCCAAGCGTCATACAGGTTGTGTTGGTATATGAGTTTTCGGAAGGCATTGGAGGTGGAGGAAATGTTTCTGTCGGAGTGTGTCGTGAGGGTGGACTGTTTGTCTACGGTTGGGTCCCAAACCATGTTGAAGTCCCCTCCAATAATCAGATGACCCCTTTTAATCTGGTCTATGTGTGTTAGGAGCTTGCGAAGAAAAGGGATCTGTTTGGAGTTAGGTGCATATAGCGAGACTAAAGTAAATAGTGTCTGATTGAGTATGCAAATTAGTATCAGGAATCTACCCTCACTATCTCTTTCAACATATTCCATTTTGAAGGACAGGTCTCTACTGATCAAAATGGCAACTCCTTTGGTCCTGCCATCCGTATTGGAGGCAGTTTCACACACCGGATAAAGCCGGGAAATTCCAGAGATCCGGGGTTCCCCCATCCAGTGTGTCTCTTGTAAGAGCATGATGTGGATTTTGTGTGTCGAGCTATAATTCTGTAACAATTTCCTCTTGGTAGGGGAGTTCAGGCCCTGTGTGTTAAGTGTGGCTATGCGGATGGGGGCCATTATATGGGTGATGGAGCGGTAGCCTAGCTCGCTAAGGAGAGGAGATCTAATTAGTGTTCAGTTGGAGGAGACTCAGATTGGCGCTTGTGGGGGATAGGAGTACGCAATGCACTATGATGTGGGGAGTATTACCAGGGAGGAAAAGAAAAAAAAAAGAAGAAAGAAAAAAAGAAACAGAATAAACCTTCTGTGACTGGTTAAAAGTGATGGATATACACTTTCGCAATGAGTGCACAAACTGGACGTAGCCAGTGGGGCACAACTACTGTGTTGGGGGCGGAGCTAGGCGGAGAGGGGTCCATGGCCCCGCCGGCCTAAAATGTACTTTAAAGTTTAATGAAAACTGTGGAACAAAAGGATAACATATGCATGTCATGTAAGATAAAATATTCAATACTGTAAACCTTGAAACAAAAACACTGAACTCAACAGGTTAAATCTTAACAGTGCTAAACAATAATACGGAGAGGTAACGGGGGAGTAACAACCACTGTTCCCTTTTCAAGCTGTATGTGATCCCTTACGATTAATATGGAGCCGAATGCGTTGTAAGGCTCGACTCTTGTTAGGGGTATGGTGTGCGCTCTGTTATAACTGGGTCTGATTAGAGGGAGGATTTGTTAGAGACTAGGACATGTCATGTTGTGGTCCAGTACCTCAGTTACAATCAGAAGCCTAGGCCTGGTAGCTAGAGTACTATTAGTGGGTCCGGATCTCGAGGGGGTACTGAGTCTCTCTTGGGTTATGGACCGATTACAGTGGGTCCACTCGTCGTTACCGTCAGTCATGTACTGTCATAAGTCGTGAGGGGAGTAGTATGGTCATCTCGCATGCCTATGACAGTTAGGTTAGCGACTCTACGGTCGTTAAGTAAAGCTAAGCTCAACAAGGGGCATTAATCTATGGCGTGGTCAGAGCGTGCGTCTGGTCTGTGAGTGTAGCTTCTAGGGAGATAGTAGTCATATAGTCATTATGTGTTGTCTGATGTATGTGCAAGCTAGGTTCGAGCACTTTCACTGGTCAACGTCTTAGTGGGTACCAAGTCTTAGTGTGGGAATAGCCAAGAGTTCAGTGGTACATTTCAATGCAATTATAACAACAGTGGATGCGTTATTAGGAATGGATAACAAACAACATTATTAGCAATAGATAATAGACAAATTAGAAGGCTGTAGTTAGTGTCCATTATTTAGATAGTTAAGTAAGCTATAATAAGTAGGTAGATTAATCTCACCCGTCTTCTCTCCGCTTGGCCTGGGAGGTCATCTGTGAGTTTTTTGGAGGACACGTCCCCCTGAGACAGTCCTTTCACTGTCTTTCAAGGAGTACATTAAATAAAGTGAGTAAGGTAAGTAAGGTATGTAAGCAGGCTCTCTATGTGTCTATTTCCTGATGGGGTTCTGTAGAGTCTCTGAGTTTTTTGTTGATCTCTGTGGACTTTCCAGTGAAGCTAGGGGGTCTTTGGGGCAAAGGTTTCCATGGCGGGGCTGATGCTCTCAGGCCAGTGCCCCGACCTGGGTCTGTAGGGCGTTCTATTTCATCTCTAGGGAGCATGTCCCATTTTTGCAGCAATTCACGTGCCTGTTGGGGGGTGGTGGCCACAAATTGGTGGCTATCTTTCGTTATAAAAAGTCTTACTGGAAACCCCCATCTGTATTTTAGCTCTTTTTCCCTCAAGATTTTGGTGTAGGGTTGAAAGTGCCTGCGAAGCTGTAGTGTGTAAGTGGAGAGGTCCGGGTAAACTTGTAATCCAGCATATTCTTCAGGCAGGCGCTTATCTCTAGCTAGGGCTCTGAGGAGTTTTTCCCTGTATGTATAGTAGTGCAGCCTCACTATTACGTCTCTTGGTTGCCCCCCGTCTGCGGACCGTGCTCTAAGCGCTCTGTGTGCTCTGTCTATAAGAGCTTCAGTATTTGCTGCAGGTCCCAGTACCGTGTCAAATAGGGTATGTAGGTATTTCTCTAGGTCTTGTGGTAATATTGATTCCGGTATGCCCTTAATTCTTATGTTATTGCGGCGCGATCTATCCTCTAGATCGGCCAGTTTAATTTCCAAATCAGTAATCTGAATGGCCAGAGACTGGGAGTAGCTGAGGAGATTGGTATGGTCTATTGCGAGGTCCTCTTGTCTGCGCTCCAGCGCGTCTGTACGCTCTCCTATAAGGCCAATGTCCCTCTTTAAGTCTGCATGGGATCTGTCAAATCTCTTGGTTAGGGAATCATGATGTGAGGACAGCAGAGATTGGATGGCGTCTATCATGTTATTGTTTGGGCTGTTGGTTGCCCCCAGGGCTTGTGAAGCTTTTTGCATTAGCGCTGACCCGGACTGGGTATCTGAGGCACTTCCAGTATCTGAGTACTCATCTTCCGATCTCGTCCGGGCTGTGCCTGTGCGAGGATGGAAGTGATCTACAACAGTTCTTTTTGGTGTAGCATGGGGTTTCTGCTTTCTTTTGTGAGACTGTGACATGCTGCTACGATAGGAGATGGAACTGCACGTTAAGAGTTGTGTGTTGCTGCTGAGAGCCTGCCTGCTCTGCATATGCTAATAGGCGTACATTGGCCGGCGGGGTCACAGATGCTTAGTGTCTAATTACATGCTGGCATGGGTCGATCCCCACACAGAAAAAATAATATTCAGGCAAGGACAGTATGTTCTTTAAGGACTTGTGATCAAATGTCTTATCTCTTGCAGGCGGTTAATGATACTGTGTGGAAATATCAGACCCTTCTCACGAGGCGTGAGCTTAATGTGTATCTAGGTTCTGTTTTCTAGGATCCCATATACGACAAACAGCAATCCTCAGTATGTGCCCCACTCCCCAGGGGGTTTGTCTCCTATTGACGAAGTAGGTAAAAGGAGTGAGGATATGACCCACCTGCAGATACAGGTGGGAAATGGTGGGGAGAGGGGACAAGGTTCACTTCAGTTGGTGCAGTGGGGTCAGCGACTTTTAAGTCAAGACAGGCCAATATCAAAGTGAGGCAACAAAAATGCTCTGGCGTGTCGTTGCTGGTGTGGTGTTCTCACAGTCACTATAGTGTCTCCCTGTTGCAATAAAGATAGGGAGCCTGTGATGACCCCAAATCTTCCTTATGCAAGTTTTTCTGTGTTATAGTTTGTTGCGTAAGCTGTGTGTAGCTACACGCAAATACTTCCAGTTAGGGAGGTCTCTTTTTTGGTGGAGTTAGTGGCGAGAGCCCAGGGGCAGCAATAGTGTGTCTGCGAGCAGTAGTGTCCCTTAGAAGTTTGGGGAGTCTTGGTCAGCTATATAGGGTAAGGCTAGGGCCTGAGTAACTTTTGCCAAGTCCATATATGTGGGTACTTTAGGTGTCGTCTAGATCTGATACTGCGGTGCCCCAATGCTATATGACTGTCCCTTTCTTCGGGGTTATTATCCGCTATGTGACCAGAAGAGACTTAAGGATATGTGCGGGTCTGGCGTGGGAGCATGGGAGAGGTATGCTGAGCAAGGTAAGATGGCGGCGTTTTCGCGCCACAACGCTCTGTTACTCTGCAGCGTGGATGCACTTACCGGCTCGATTGTACACCTTCTCTCGGCCAGGGGACCCCTTCTGTGTCCTGGAGGTGGCAGAGCAGGACGATGGCGGCAGTCGCTTGGCTATGTAGCTGTTGTCGGGCCTAGGTGGTATTAGATATGCGGCGGGTCTGTGGCCTCCCGCCCGATCTGTAGCTGGCGTGAGAAAGGTCTGACTGCTGGGGCCACTACAGCTCCGGAGCGGAGCTCCGACTCTCCGGAGCCGGCGATTAGGTGTAGCCGTTGGCCAGGGAGACTGGCGGTTGTGCTCCGGTCACAGGTATTCAGTTTAGGCTGTCCGATAGTAGCACTCAGTGCGGTTTCCACCGCAAGCACCGGCCGGTGTAAGGTTAAATGCGAAAAACAGTCTTTGAGTGCAGGAGAGCAGTCCTGGTTCTGAGTGGATTGATTTTAAAATCTCTTGGTAGGGAAAAAAGAAGTTATAATAGATTTATAAGGCAATTTGTCTAGGAGCTCCACTTCAGTGCGACCGCTCTGTTAGGCAGCTAGCTCCGCCCCCCGACTATTTATTATTATTATTATTATTATTATTATTATCAAATTTGCTATTAAATCATATTATTTAGTTTTTCATAAGGTGGATTCATAATTATTTTATTTTAATTTAATTTTATTTTAATTTAGAATAAAATACAGATAATGTTTTAACATTAATAACAGTTGTATAATATTTTCAATGAGCTTCTCTCAACTCTGCCTTTTGTAAACAGTAGGCTGTGCATTCATGAACTTCGGGAGGAAAGTAATGGCAGCCACAAGCCACATTCAACAATTTTCAGATTAATTCTTGTGAAAGTGCAACATACTAAAATCTGGATTTGCGCATAAGTATCACATAACACTCGGACACACGGGCAGCCAGTCAGAGCTGTATAGAGAGAATTCTAGAGTCACTGTTAGCATATTGATGATGTTACAAGAGTCAAATGTCACCACCAATAGCATGTTTAACAGACTGATAGATACTTCCTGTTGATGTTTATTGATTGATAGTTTTAGATAATGCCACTGCTCCCTTTAAATGCACAACTGATTGGTATTAATTTACATTTAAATGTGAGCCTTTCATATGGGTTATAGGAAACAGTTGAATACAGTTTCCTTTTAAAGGGACATTAAACATTAAGGGCTAGATTACAAGTGAATCGCTTATTTATAGCGTGCCTGTAAATGGGCAAAGTCGCCCGTTTATGGGTGCACGATAAATAACCAGCCATTAAAAGTAGCTGGTTATTGCTACCGCAAGCTTGCGATAGCAATTAGCGCTCATAAAATTAACCAGAGATCAGATGTCTGGTTCATTTTAAAAATGTCCCCCAATTGCCCCCAAAATAAAGTATAGCGTGCCTTAATAAAATAAAAAAATTAGTAGCATCTTTATTTTTAATAAAAAAAAACTGCACAAAGCAGTTTTTAGGGTTTAAAGTGTGTGGGGTGTTAGAAAAAAAATGGCACTGAAAAGTGCCTTTACATTGTAGTCTATGGGACTGTGTAATTACTATACATATATATGTATATGCTTATATGAATATATATATATGTGTGTTAATATAAGTATATACACATATAAACACATAATTATATATGTATATATTCATATACATATATATATATATACAGGGAGTGCAGAATTATTAGGCAAGTTGTATTTTTGAGAATTAATTTTATTATTGAACAACAACTATGTTCTCAATGAACCCAAAAAACTCATTAATATCAAAGCTGAATATTTTTGGAAGTAGTTTTTAGTTTGTTTTTAGTTTTAGCTATTTTAGGGGGATATTTGTGTGTGCAGGTGACTATTACTGTGCATAATTATTAGGCAACTTAACAAAAAACAAATATATACCCATTTCAATTATTTATTTTTACCAGTGAAACCAATATAACATCTCAACATTCACAAATATACATTTCTGACATTCAAAAACAAAACAAAAACAAATCAGTGACCAATATAGCCACCTTTCTTTGCAAGGACACTCAAAAGCCTGCCATCCATGGATTCTGTCAGTGTTTTGATCTGTTCACCATCAACATTGCGTGCAGCAGCAACCACAGCCTCCCAGACACTGTTCAGAGAGGTGTGCTGTTTTCCCTCCTTGTAAATCTCACATTTGATGATGGACCACAGGTTCTCAATGGGGTTCAGATCAGGTGAACAAGGAGGCCATGTCATTAGATTTTCTTCTTTTATACCCTTTCTTGCCAGCCACGCTGTGGAGTACTTGGACGCGTGTGATGGAGCATTGTCCTGCATGAAAATCATGTTTTTCTTGAAGGATGCAGACTTCTTCCTGTACCACTGCTTGAAGAAGGTGTCTTCCAGAAACTGGCAGTAGGACTGGGAGTTGAGCTTGACTCCATCCTCAACCCGAAAAGGCCCCACAAGCTCATCTTTGATGATACCAGCCCAAACCAGTACTCCACCTCCACCTTGCTGGCGTCTGAGTCGGACTGGAGCTCTCTGCCCTTTACCAATCCAGCCACGGGCCCATCCATCTGGCCCATCAAGACTCACTCTCATTTCATCAGTCCATAAAACCTTAGAAAAATCAGTCTTGAGATATTTCTTGGCCCAGTCTTGACGTTTCAGCTTGTGTGTCTTGTTCAGTGGTGGTCGTCTTTCAGCCTTTCTTACCTTGGCCATGTCTCTGAGTATTGCACACCTTGTGCTTTTGGGCACTCCAGTGATGTTGCAGCTCTGAAATATGGCCAAACTGGTGGCAAGTGGCATCTTGGCAGCTGCATGCTTGACTTTTCTCAGTTCATGGGCAGTTATTTTGCACCGTGGTTTTTCCACATGCTTCTTGCGACCCTGTTGACTATTTTGAATGAAACGCTTGATTGTTTGATGATCACGCTTCAGAAGCTTTGCAATTTTAAGAGTGCTGCATCCCTCTGCAAGATATCTCAGTATTTTTGACTTTTCTGAGCCTGTCAAGTCCTTCTTTTGACCCATTTTGCCAAAGGAAAGGAAGTTGCCTAATAATTATGCACACCTGATATAGGGTGTTGATGTCATTAGACCACACCCCTTCTCATTACAGAGATGCACATCACCTAATATGCTTAATTGGTAGTAGGCTTTTGAGCCTATACAGCTTGGAGTAAGACAACATGCATAAAGAGGATGATGTGGGCAAAATACTCATTTGCCTAATAATTCTGCACTCCCTGTATATTTAATATTTGCTCCCCTTCGCTGCACTAGGTTCTCAGTCATGTCTGTCGTCATGAAAGCCTATGGAAGCACACTCTCATGAGCGCAAAGCTTCCATGCAATTTCCGTGCTTTGGTATTACTGAGTGGAGTGCAAATATCGCGCTCGCATAAGCGTTTTTTTTGCGCTTTACCTGTAATCTGATCCTAAATAAATGCTAAACAGAATGATGCATTCCAAGAAAAGATTAGTCTGAGAATAACATGTAGATGTATTTTTTTAAGTTTCATTAGTTGTTTAAATATTGACAAAATAAGTGTAAAGTTTTAGTATCTATAAAACAATGGGAGCTGCCATGTTGTAACTTAGATTACCTTCTCTGCTGTGGCCAATTAGGGACAGTTATAAATGGGTCACTAGAGTGTGCAGCCTATGGCTGTGCTGAATATAACAGTGTTCTGCACTTCCATTTCTAACAGGAACTGAAAAGCTCACAATTTCAGAATGGAATTACAGGAAAAGGCTACAAAATAAATAATGAAAGTATATTGCAAAGTATATATATATTAGGGCTGAGTTAGACTAGTCGACTAATCGATTAGTTAATCGGTCTCTCATTAATCGACTAGTACGGCATTAGTTGATTACTGATATATTATATTTTGATAGTCAAAAACAGCTCGTAGCCAGCCTACTAGCCTGTAGCCTTAGCCTACTACAGATTAGCATTGTCTAACTTTGCGGCAGTTATGATGACGTGTTATTTTGTACTCAAGTAGACAAAACAAATTTTGTAAAAAAATGGCATCTTCAACAAAAAGTCCTGCTTGGAAATATTTTGAAAAACTACATGAAAAGGCAGTAAAGTGCAACATTTGCGGCTTGCAATTGCAGTACAACAAATCCACGACTTCCATGTTAAGCCACCTAAAAAACAAACACCCGTCTACATTGGTAGCGACAGAGAAAGAAAAAGGACAGCAACAAACATCCATTGCAGGTTTTACAGTAAGACATAGGCAATGTGACAATGTGCGTGCTGAAACAATGTCGACTCTGATAGCTAATATGGTAGCAAAGGACATGCTTCCTATAAGTTTTGTTGAAGGAGAGGGTTTTCGGGAGTTAATGAAATATGTCGAGCCCGAATATACTGTCCCTGCACAAAAAACAATTACAACTCGACTTGAAAAAATGCACGTAGATTTGGCTAGTTCTGTCCGCAACACCTTGGCAAAAGTCGAGAAGGCTGCAATTAAAACTGACGCATGGACAGCACTAACTACCGAGTCCTACGTTACCATAACTTGTCATTTCATAAAAGAATGGGAAATTAAAATTGTGGTTCTACAGACCCGTGCCATGCCAGAGAGGCATACAGCAGAGAATCTTGCAAATGTGTTGAACACTGCGGTAGACCACTGGGATTTGCGGGGCAAAATCACTGCTTGTGTTCATGACAACGCAAGCAATATCGTCTTAGCAAACTCGGCAAACTCGCTGTCAACGATGGCATTAAACTTGGTGTTATACAGCATGTAGTGGGTGCGGCCAGTCATCTTGTATCACATTTTCATCACAGCACAACAGCTACTCAGGCGCTTAAGATGAAACAAAAACAACAATCTCTGCCTGAGCACCACCTCGTGCAGTACTGCCGTACCCGATGGAATTCCATCTATGACATGTTTAAGCAGTTGTCTCAGTCCTGTCTGACAGGGTGTACACAAAGTTGACAGATGCCCGCACACTTGACCTGGCTGACGACAGTTGGGTAGCTATCGAAGAGCTACTGCCAGTGTTAAGCTCCTTGAAATGTGCTACAACTGCTTTGTGCGGAGAGTCTGAGGTATCAATATTTATGATTTACTCCTGTCCAATCATCTCATTAGAACCACAGGAGAGTCAACAAATGTATCACAGTTTAAAATAACTGTATTGGAGTCCCTCAGACACAGAAGAACTACATAATGTGGCGCTCATCGCTTCATTTCTAGACCCCAGGCACAAACACCTTAAGTTTACAGAAGAGACGGTCAAGAAAGCAGTTACAGACAAAGTAGCGGAATTGCTTTATCTTATGGAAAACGGTGGTGATGTCACAGTAGGTGAACCAAGTACAGTGGTAAGCGGACCACCCAAAAAGCAACGTCGCACTGTTACTGCTATGGCAACATTATTCGGAGATGACTACTACACCGAGGACGGAATGTCTCTGCAAACCGAGCTGGACAAATACATGCAAGGTGAGTGCATTCCTTCATTTGAAGACCCTCTGGCATGATGGAAGGCAAATGAATGCAAGTACAGGAAATTATCACAGCTAGCGAAAGCATACCTGTGCATCCTAGCAACATTTATCATTTTATCATCTCAAATTGTTTAATGTCCCTTTAATGCCACCTACCTCAAATATTAACATTACTACTTAACATTCCTGATATTGGTCAAGAATCTCAGAGACACTGTTTAGAATCCTAAAACATATTAAACACATACAAATACTACTGTGAAACAAGACTTTGCTGCTCATGTAGTTTTACACAATTAGAAAAGATTGGATGGTTTCAATATTTTTAATAATGTGTTTGTTTTGATTGTACCTAAAGTTTAACTGTGCACTGATACTAAAGGAATTTTACGAATATGTAGAAAAAGTTTCAGAAGCAAAATCAATGTAATAGGTAGTGCGTCTACAGTATTAACAGGATGGTTAGAATGAATTCTCCTCCAAATCTGTTTGTCTTTCTGAGGGCCTGATAGTCAAAACCTCACCACTCAGGTGAAATATGCTAAGAAGTCTCGTCCGTACGGCAAGTCACTTAAGAAATTTAGAAACACAAATTTTATCTTGAGAAATGTTTATGTTGCTATGTAGTGTTCTTCATGTGAAACAGAGACATTAAAATACAAACAAAGGAACATAGGGGACGCCACATAGCGTATCACAATATCACCATTATGTATTGAAGATTTAAATGTGCCATTCTACTCACATTTAATAATCACCAATGAACGGTGATCATAGGCAGAGTGAACTCAGAGCCGTTCAGCTGACTCAGCTCCCAACTGCAGGATGACGGGTGGGCTTGGCCTAAGAGGAACCTGTGTGGTCTAACACAGAGCTCAGCACTCATAGTAGCGGTTTGAGATATACCGCAGGGGATACACAGTATCTGCACTGGGGGTTGATTGCTATAGAAGGGATTGAATACTAATATAGCGTCTTTAACCTTTTTGAAATTTCGATATGCACTTTTGGAATTGGTAAAATCTGGCTAAGGCAGTTTGAAAAACTGCATAGTTAAAACACCACATGGTTAGTACGCTTTGGAATATGCTAGCTAGATACATCTATGTTGAATATGATTACAAACATAAAAAGGTTATTATAAATAGGCATGTAAGAAATGTATTTCTTAGTGCACCATTGATTCATTTGGAAGGTATTCAATGGATGAATAGTATTTAGTATACATAATTCACTAAGCATTTCACTACCAATGTGTCGTACTGTATACATTTGAATGTGCGTGAATTTGTGTGTATTGAGTTAGTCTGTTCCAATTTAACTAGAGGAAACTAGCTAGAAATCGGCTGACTTTGTTCAACCAAAGCAGTACACAGGCAGGAAGTCACCTTTGAGCTCATAGGGTGTCTGCTATCAGATGTGAATATGATTGAACTGGCATATGTATGATACTGAGATATGTAGAAATATGGTGTAGTGGCCAAGCGCTAAGACAATCCCTAAGCTGAATACAAATAAAGGGCCTAACCAACCCCCAAAGGAAAGAACTAGTAATGAAATAATATGTACAGCGCCAATAAAGGCTAAGGGATAAATATAAACACTAAAAAATGAGGGCTAAAATGATAATTTAATACAAATGATAGAATGATAATTTAATACAAATGATGGATAAAAACAATAGTATAAGTTAAAAATGACCAGTAATGTGTGTAAAATCCCTATTATAAAAACTCACAATTACGTTAAATAACAGTTAAGGTCATGGGTCCATGGGTAATGTGATGAGAAAATATGAAATAATAATAATGTAAACTCCACGTGTAAGTGTGAGTAAACAAATAAGTAAATGAATAAGTGAACAAATGTGCGAAGTGTTTTTACAGCATAGGTGAGCAGTAAACAACCGAGTGTGATAATGAAAATATGAACAGTGTATACATATACAAGAAGAAAAACAATCCAAAAAGTAATAATCAAAAAATAGCTGAACAGTCCTGTTGATAGCACTGCAGTGCAAAAATTGAGCAAAAAATGATAATCACAAGTGAGTGAATACCAATGAGTGAAAAAATGTGGAAAAATGAGATGAGGTGACACAGTGATGTGAAAAAATAAAAATATAAAAATATGGAAAAAATAATAAGAAAAAATAAATCAAAAATCCGGTGAAAAAACGAAAAAACAAAAGTGATGTTCAACAAATGTTAATAAAGATCAATAAAGATCAAAAATTGTGTTGTAATCCAAATGAAATAACAGTGAAATAGAAATAGAATCACATGAAAGAACCTTGAATCCTGAGGGGGAAAGTTCCCAGGTGAATCCTGACAGCGGTCAGCTCCTTATCCAAATGTCCTAGAAATGTCCCTGTAAGAAAAGGATTAACATAGCGTAACAAGTCCTTAAAATAGTTAGAATCTTAAAATGGTGCTTACCAATAGGTCTACGCGTTTCGGCCCCAAAAAAAGGCCTTTATCAAGACTGAGTCTTGATAAAGGCCTTTTTTTGGGGCCGAAACGCGTAGACCTATTGGTAAGCACCATTTTAAGATTCTAACTATTTTAAGGACTTGTTACGCTATGTTAATCCTTTTCTTACAGGGACATTTCTAGGACATTTGGATAAGGAGCAGACCGCTGTCAGGATTCACCTGGGAACTTTCCCCCTCAGGATTCAAGGTTCTTTCATGTGATTCTATTTCTATTTCACTGTTATTTCATTTGGATTACAACACAATTTTTGATCTTTATTGATCTTTATTAACATTTGTTGAACATCACTTTTGTTTTTTCGTTTTTTCACCGGATTTTTGATTTATTTTTTCTTATTATTTTTTCCATATTTTTATATTTTTATTTTTTCACATCACTGTGTCACCTCATCTCATTTTTCCACATTTTTTCACTCATTGGTATTCACTCACTTGCGATTATCATTTTTTGCTCAATTTTTGCACTGCAGTGCTATCAACAGGACTGTTCAGCTATTTTTTGATTATTACTTTTTGGATTGTTTTTCTTCTTGTATATGTATACACTGTTCATATTTTCATTATCACACTCGGTTGTTTACTGCTCACCTATGCTGTAAAAACACTTCGCACATTTGTTCACTTATTCATTTACTTATTTGTTTACTCACACTTACACGTGGAGTTTACATTATTATTATTTCATATTTTCTCATCACATTACCCATGGACCCATGACCTTAACTGTTATTTAACGTAATTGTGAGTTTTTATTATAGGGATTTTACACACATTACTGGTCATTTTTAACTTATACTATTGTTTTTATCCATCATTTGTATTAAATTATCATTCTATCATTTGTATTAAATTATCATTCTATCATTTGTATTAAATTATCATTTTAGCCCTCATTTTTTAGTGTTTATATTTATCCCTTAGCCTTTATTGGCGCTGTACATATTATTTCATTACTATGATACTGAGATATACAGATATCCGTCTGTCTAAGCCTTCCTACATTGAATATTGAATACAAATAATGACCCACACTACCCCTAGGTCCACACGGCCCTCATGTTTTTAATTGGTAAGACACCGATTTGGGATTAGTGAGGAGTTTGGAAGTGCACATACCCATCTCTGACAATCCCTTTTAGTATCTTATACACTGTTTTTTGTCCATTTGCATATATGTTAATAAAGTGTTATTTTAAAAACCTATATACACTCAGGATGACCCATGGTTGTAAACCTCAGGGGAAGGCAAGTATGTTAACAAAAAGATGCCTCCAAGTAGTATATAAAAGTTTAAAAACTTTATTAAAAGACCAACATAAGTTCAAAATTAAAGAGTACAAATGTTTGTGATTACAATACAAGGTCTAAAAAAAATCAAAAAGATTTTGTGTGATTTCTCTATGCCGACGAGGTTTTGAATATCAGGCATTAAATGTATTGTATGTTTGTATCTCTGCACTAGTCATTTCTGCAAATTTTAAATTAATGGTTTGAATCAAATGTACATAAGATATACACAATGTTTTTCCACTCAATGTTTATTTAAACCACCATTTATGTACAGACCACACATACAGGTCTAGCATTGAAAAAGATCACAAAATTAAAGGGACATAATAATGCACTAGATCCAATCTAGTAGTGTTGATTCCAAGGGGTAGATTTACCAAGCAGCAGATGCTGCTTTCTACCCTTGTACTTTCCGGCTTGCTGGAAATATAAGTTAAGAAGCAGCGATCATAAGACCACTGCTCCTTAATTCGTGTGCCATTTTTGAAGCAGCGGACAGCAATCAGCCGGATCGGATACAATTAGGTTAATTGACTCCCCCTGCTAGCGACCAATTGGCTGCGAATGTGCAGGGGACGGCATTGCACAAGCATTTCACTAGGAATGCTTATGCAATGATAAATGCCGACAGCATATGCTGTCGGCATTTATCGATGTGCGGCGGACATGATCCGCTACAGCGCATCATGTCCGCCCGCACATTGATAAATCTACCCCCAAATCATTAGCAAATTCATTTTCAACGTGTTTTCGTTAAAAACAGGACAATTTTTGTTTTGATGCAATCACAATTGCAGGTTTTAGTCTATTTCTATGAGCCGCGAATGCATTTTTGCTTCAACGAAAAAGCCCTATATTTCACGTGGAAACAAAAAGTTCTCTGCAATTACGATCCATTTTCTCAATATTTTTCAACAGGTTTCTGAGAGAATTTTACACTTATCAAATTCAACAGCTAAAGGCGCTTGATAAATTCCTTTTGACATATTTTCAAGTATTCCAAGAGAATTTTGAATTCTGCTGCTCAGTGCAAGATACTTTGAAATGGCCACACAGAACATTTTAGAGGTGTATCGATATTCATCACTATTGTATAGTCTGTCTGCAGTGATATGGACACAAATTTACATATGCATATGTATTTAATGCTTCATTATCTGTACAGCTAACAGGATCTGCAGGAAAAGCAAGAAAATGGAAATTACAACCACATCTAGAAATGTTGTGTAGAAATTGTGTATTGTAAACGTTTGTTTCTAGTTCACACTTGCATTGTCGAGATTGCCAGTTTCAGTACAGTCATCTTTATAAACATGATTTTAAGCAGAATGGTGACCAGGATCTCACTGCTTGTTCTGTTTTGTTTGTCGATGACCAAGATTTAAAAAAAAAAAAAAAAAAAAAAAAGAAGCTGCAAACCCCCCCCCCACCACCACCACAATTTACCTTGTGTCACACATTACATTAATAGAAATTGCACTAAGACAAACCTCATTCACACTGTGCGGTTTGCCAGTTTTAGCAACATTTTTCATCTACATTATTGGAAAATGGAAAATACTTATTACTTAGAGGTTTTCACGATTTAAGGTGTCAGAACGAATAAAATCCTGTTTAAGAAGATGAGATAAGTTGTAGCCACTTTCCTTCTAATAGAAAAGTCTTACAGATTTCATATATATATATATATATATATATATATATATATATATATATATATATATATATATATATCTTGCCAAGCAGGAAATAGTGCTTTCACAATTATATTTTAGAAATAATAATAAAAAAATTATTTTAAATATTAAATGTGTCAATAATATTCATTGGGCTCTATTTACAAAACAGTGATTGCTGCTTCTGAGGTCCGATCGGATCGGATTGAAATAATCCCAATCTGATCAGAATTGATGCCCCTGCTAGCAGCCAATGGCCACAAGCGAGAAAGGGGCAGCACTACACGAGCATTGCTAGTGCAGTAGCGAATCATAACTGCACAACTTTTAATAAATTGAACCCATTGAGAAAGCATGCCAACTTTACCCTATATACAAATGCCATACATATTGTTTATCAGTTATCAGGATGGAGTCGGAGTATAATAAATTAATCTCAAAGATGTAAATTATGATTTCCCTTACAAACTGTTCAAAAAGGATAATTAGAAAAAACTGCAATGTCAACCTTAAAGGGATAAAGGCAAAATTAAACCTACTTAATTCAGAGTAAGCAATTTTAAATAATCTTTTCAATTTACTAGAAATACACATCCAGGTTCTTACTGAGCTCCGACAAACAGCTGAAGAGAAAAGGTCTTGTACAGAGTAAGCACAGCTCAGACACTGCAGCATGGCACACACCAAAGCGGCTGAGCAGGCCTAATAGCACAGATATCGACAAATCACAGCTCCACAAAAATATATCTATATTCCATCGGGCACCGGAAAAAAAAAAAAAAATAGCACAAAGGTAGGAAAATAATCCTTACGCATTTTGTGCCTCAAGGCACTTATTCATAGGATACATTATTTGAACATTACAAAATATTTAAAGAGCCCGGGACCAATCAGTGCATTATGCACTACGTCAGAACCCGGACCTTACAACATGTTTTAAAAACAAATCCAATTAAACATACTACTGAACAAGTCAAATCCAAAAGTCTCAACAAATCAAATAACTAAGTGTCATGACCCAGCCTGGAATTGAACCTAGGACCTGTTTCTATTTCTGCTGCTGTTCTTTCCCAGCCTTTTGTCTTGCCTCTCTGCCACCAGATGGCTTGATCACAGGCTAAGAATATTGGGATTTTCTGTTTGCTGCAACTTTGGCTCTCTGGCTCCACCTGCTTACCAGCTGAAACAAATCATTTAATCAGCAGTCTGCAATATCTGGGACATTTGAAGGCAGTTCTGGGCCTTGACATTGAGTGTTATACTCTGAAAGACCCTCTGGTCCTGTTTCCTGAGTAAAATACAGATTTGTTGCATTTCCTGGTTCCTGATTTCTGCTTCATTTCCTGACTACTCTTTTGGATATTCCCTTGGCACTGTGTTTCGTTTTTGGACTGATTTCCTGGCAATTGATCTTGCCTAATTCTCTATTTCCTAAAGACTGACTCAGGTACTTTTGCTTGCTTGATACCTGATACTAAAGAGTTCCAGTTTGCAGTCTATGCAAGTTTCCTGTTTGTTTTTACACAGTTCCAGTCTACAGCATATGCAAATATCCTGCCTGTTATACAAAGCACTGCATTCCTGCCTGTTATTACACAGTTCCAGTCTACAGCATATGCAAGTATCCAGTCTGTTATTACAAAGCCCTGCATTCCAGCCTGTTATTACACAGTTCCAATTTACAGCATATGCAAGTATCCTGCCTGTTATTACAAAGATCTGTATTCCTGCCTAATACTACAGCCTATAGACATTGTCTTATCTAATTGCATATCTCTGCATTGCTAATTTTCCTATAAATAAAACCATCACCTTTTATTTCCTAAAACCTTGTACCTGTTTAATTATGCCAAAAAGGAAAGACACACGCAGACAAAACACAACTTTAACCCCAGAACCTGACACCTCTGCACAACAGCTCCCACCTCCTGAACCTGCTCCCTTGCAGAGTATGACACTAAGACATGCCATTTTCGACTTCCGGTGGGGGAGGGGCGTGACCACGGTTGCACGCTCTGAGCTCAGGACCACGAGCGTTGGAGATCCAAAACCCCCAAGCACAGTGTTCCCGTTGGCGGCTAGAGAGGCACTCCGCCTGGGGAGAGAAGCACAGGTGCCGTAGCACGGAGGTCTAGGCGTTACCGCCGCAGTCAGGTGGTGCTGGCTAATAGCCAAAACGAAACTCGGAGGATCTGCAAGGAAGCAGAGGGTGAGGCGGCAAATCTTGCATAGCGGGCAAAGGAGCAGAGGCAAGTGCGGGTGTGAGCAGAGCGGCGGTAGGTGGAAGCAAGTGAATCCCCTGATTGGAGAAGCGGCACTTTCGGGTGGCAAAAAGGGGTAAATTCGGGAGGTATCCTGGAGGAGCCACTTCAGCCCCTGAGGGTTGCGGAAGCCAAGATCAAAGTGAAAGGCAATAAGAAGAGAGCCTATGGAAGCTGCAAACCTGTAAAACCACAAGTATAAAATCTGTATGCCCCAAGAATTTAACAGTAGCGCCTCACCCTGTTAAAGTGTACACCTTTTAGAGTCATTTGGCCAGACAGAAATCTGCATTTCCTATAAACACTGGGATAAAGTACTCTATACACAGGCTAACCTGCATTTTCTATAAACACTGGGATCGTATACTCTGTACACAGGCTAACCTGAACTTTGGATATAGGTTGACAAGATTATTACTGAGGCTAACTACCTGGGTACATAGGCCTATAAGCCTCACGAGACATATGACAGTGGTAAAGAACTAAAAACATCAGTATCAACTAAGTTGAAGCTCAGGAAGTTTGCTGTTTATCTTGATTCATTAACAGTTCTGTGTATAGCCTCTGTGTATATAGGTTCATAGTGGAGCTGGTAGAAGGATAAGGATAAGCTGGAAAGCTAGGAACATTTTTTTTTCTTTTCAAGAGGCAAACTTAACCACGTCCCTGGAAAATATAGGCTCCAGTGAAAATTTCATTAACTGGGAGGTAGCTTTGAGTGCTGTCTGTGGCACATGGAAAAGGAGCCACTCTGGCCTAGTTCAACGCATTAAAGTTACATGCAAGCAGGGTTGAAAGTTAACCCCTGTGGAACTGTCATACTAGGTTCAGATGGAGACTGTCTTTTTATAACTGGACGCTCTAACAACAGATAAAAGCTGGCAAAGATCCTTGCCTGTAGGCAAAAGAGAGAAATTTATGACATGGACTATATAGATAAAAACTACAAATGTTCTAAAAATATTCCCTCATATGTATAATGATGGCTGTTTTTTCTGTTTGCAAGTGTATGCTAGTGAGGGAATAGTGAAATATTATCTCTGCCTATCTAATCTTTAAGTGAATGTAACAGCTAGGTATCACTGAAATCTGGGACAAATAATGTGAATATTGTTGGTTTTTCCTCAGAGAACATATGAACAAAGGCATATTGAAATTGGGGCGCAATACTGTGTAATACTGCAATATATATTGTCTTTTTTTTTCTATTTTTCTTTTTCTTTTTTTTTTTACACATAGAGTATTGATAAGGGAATACTGAAGTTGGCCAGGTAAAGATAATCAGGCAGAAACCAGATAGCGAGGTGTGCTTCACTGCTATTATCCTAGTGGAATACAAGTACGGGTGTTACAATAAAGGTTATTTGTGTATCTTAGGTTAAATCAAAACATTAAACCTATAGGTTAAGTTAGGCCAGGTGTGGAATGGAAAAGGAGGTGGAATATATAAAAGGCTCATTGGTGAGATAACATTGCTGTAGGGGATACTGGAATAAGATAAGATATATATGTTGTAATCCTCTTTTTTTTCTTTTTTTTTTCTTTTTTTTTTTTTTTTTTCTTTTTCTCTCTCTCTCGCACTTTTTGGTTTTTATTCACTTTTTTATTTCTTTTCACTCACAGTAGTTCAAGGGTAGTAGATTGGAGAGTTTAGAGGGTGGCAGGGGGTCTGTTTTTTTTTTTTTCTTTTTCTGGTTCCCCCTGCGTTGATTTTTTGTACATACACAATCAGTCACTGATATAAATTCACAATAAGACACATTTCTGGGTTTAGTATAAATCCCAGATCTTAATGGAAAAATATATAACAAACTTGAAATCCAGGTCCCCAGCTATGTCATCCAGGAGAGATAAAAAGCTGAATAAATTGACACAAGATCAATTAGGAGAGATAATCCCTTCCTCCCCGCAAGATATGGGAAAAGGTGTGGAGACACAATTAACTAATAACCAGTTAGTGGACCTAATATTGCCCCAGTTTGAAGGCATAAAAAAGGAGATTATGGGACTTACTGTTGAAGTTAGGCAATTTTCTAGTAGGCTAACAGAAGTTGAAACCCGAGTATCAGATCTAGAGGACTTGTATACTAACCAGGAAGATAGTAATCAGAAATTCTCGAATACTATTAAGATATTGCAGTCAAAGATAGAGGACTTAGAAGATAGGTCGAGGCGGAACAATGTAAGGGTAGTGAAAGTTCCTGAAACCTCAGAATATGCAGACCTTATACAATTTGCATCAACTACTCTCCCAAAACTGATAAATTTGCCAGTGCAGGGAAGAAACATAGAAGTAGAAAGAGCTCATCGTGTGGGTCTTCACAGAACAGAGGCAGATAATAGAAACCGCCCAAGAATGATCATGATACGCTACTTGAATTTTCAAGATAAGGTTTCAATATTAAGGCAGTATAGGAAGACAAATCCACCAGTTATTGAAGATAGAAAGATTCTTTTGTTCCAGGATTTTTCGGCAGACACGTCTGCAAAAAGGAAAGAAATGTCCCCTTATTGTTCTGGATGTATAAAAAACGGAATGAAAGCTATCTTAAAGTATCCTGCTAAACTAGTAATAGAATCAGACGAGGGACAGGTAGTTCTAAATACACCAAGTGAAGCGAAGGCTTTTTGCCTAAAAAAAAATGTACAATTTTGAAGTATTTCCTTTGAGCACAATGTTAAGTGGTACATGAACAAAATGGCTATGGAAATTGATGGATTTGTGTGGAATAATGGCAAGGTTGAGGATTGTGGTATGAGTTTGGATTGTGGTGTGAGTGTGGATTTTTTTCCTTTTTTTCTTTTGCTTGGGTTTTTTTTTTTTTTTTTTTTTTTCCTTCTCCCCCTCTGTGTGAGATTAGCATTTGATGTGAAAATCTTAGCAGTTTGGATTAAAGGAGTATGAATTTAAGTTTTGTATCATGGAATATAAGTGGAGTCACGTCCCCAATAAAACGCAAAAACATCCTAAAAACCCTAAAAAAACTCAACCCTGATATAGTCCTCCTACAGGAATTGCACCTAAAGGCAACAGAGATTCCAAAATTAAGGGCAAAATGGGTGGCTGAAATTTTAGCCACTCCCTGTGTATCAAGAAAGCGAGGGGTAGCCATTCTGATTAATAAAAACTTAACATATAATATAATCAGCGTCGAGGCCGATCTAGCAGGTCGTTATTTAATCATGCAAATAAAAATCGATGCCAAAGTCTGGACAATATGCAATGTATATGGGCCAAATGAATTTGATAAAGGGTTTTGGATTAACATCCAAACTAAATTAATTCCTTATTTAGGGCAAAACTTGATCTTAGCAGGGGACTTCAACATGACCCTATATCCAGAACTAGACAGGTTATTGATAAAGAAAAATAGAGGGAAACACATAAGAGAGGCGTGCTTCTTCAGAGAGTTGTGTAAAACATTAAAGTTAAAAGATATATGGAGAGTGCAACATCCGGATATAAAAGAATATTCTTGTGAGTCTAAATCACATAAGAATTTCTCCAGGATAGATTTGTTTCTTATTGATGAAAATATATCAAAACTAGACTTAGAATCTGAAATATCTGAATTCACTATATCAGACCACGCCATTATATCGCTAAAATTAAAGTGTAATCTGCAAGAGGTTTCAAATAGGAATTCCTTTAGATTTCAAGGTTATATGATGAATAATTTGAGTTTCTGTAACTGGTTAACGCAAAGATGGCGAGAATATTCTATCTTAAATGATACATATAGGAACAAGACAGAAATTTTTTGGGGAGCTGGTAAAGCTGTTTTGAGAGGTGAAATTAAACAATACATAATTAGAATGAGGAAGAAGATGGCTAACAGGGAACTGCAACTAGCAAACCAGTTAAAGAATGCATACCGAAAATATATTCTTAAGCCAGATAGCTTATTATGGAATAAATACAGAACGGCTCGAGAAGAACGAGATCATTTTATGAACAAAAAATGGGCAATGGAAGATATCAAAAATAGGCATTACTGGCAGGGTCCGGAGGGAATATCAGCTAAAAATCTGACTAAAATCATAAATTTCAGGAAAAATAAGAACATGATTATGTCAATAAGGCAGGATCATAACGTTTATACCAAATCCCATGATATTCGAGATGCCTTTTTTAAATATTATCAGAACATTTATGCCTCTGGGGACCTAGATGTTAAAGCAAAAGAGTCGTTCTGGGATAAGGTTAACCTACCAAAAATTGATAGTGAGAAAATGGCACAACTAAACCTACCAATCCACATTGAGGAAGTTAAGGGGGCCATTGATAAAATAAAGATCGGGAAAGCACCAGGTCCAGATGGCCTCTCGGCAGAGTGGTACAGAATATTGAAAATAGATATAGCTGATATCTTAACAGAACTTTTCAATTTATATTTTGTGCAGAATAGAATGAAATCTCTCTATTTCACCGATTCAGCTATCACATTGATTCACAAAAAGGGTAAACCATTAGACGATATGGGTTCTTATAGACCCATATCGCTACTCAATAATGACTACAAGTTATTAATGAATATCATTGCTGAGAGGCTAAAAAAAGTGATTGGAGACATAATCCATCCCGATCAGACGGGCTTTATGCCAGGCAGGAACGTAGCGAGAAATATACGCAGGGTACTATTAACAATAGAGCATTATCATAATAAATTCCATAATACAAGAAAATACAGTGAAGTAGATCATGCCTTACTTACAATAGACGCGGAAAAGGCATTTGATTCGATAATATGGGATCATCTGAAGACCTCATTATTACAGTTCGGGTTCTTAGGCAATTTAGTGAACTTGGTGAATTTAATATATAAATCGCCAAGATCTCAAGTAATTGTAAATGGGGGATACACACCATATATCACCATGCAAAAAGGTACTAGGCAGGGATGCCCATTATCCCCACTTCTTTTCAATATTGCGCTAGAGCCTCTGGCAATCCATCTCAGGGATAGACTAGAAGGTATTAAGATAGGAGACCAAAAGATAGTCACTTCACTATATGCAGATGATGTTATTCTATTTCTTAGCAACTCTAGAGTAAGTATCCCAGTAAGTCTGGAGATTATTAATCAGTTCAGTAAATTTACAGGTTATAGAGTAAATCTACAAAAGTCAGAAATATTATGGATCAACAAAAATAAAAGTAGCTATAAAGATCATCCATATAGGGAAGTAGCACATTTTAGATACCTGGGAATCATCTTGGGGACAGATCCAGGCGAGTGGTATAAGCTCAATTTCACTGACTATTTTGCTAAATTTCACGCTGAGTTACAGAGATGGAATATATATTTTCTTTCATTATCAGCTAAAATTATGCTTATCAAGACGATTACTTTTCCGCGTCTATTGTTTCTACTCCAAAACATACCACTATTTATTACAAGACAAGATATTATTAAATTTAAAAAGGCATGTACTAAATTTATCTGGGGTAAGATGAAACCGCGGATCTCACTAGACAGATTAACTATACCTAAAAAATATGGAGGTATGGCTTTACCAAATTTACGCTATTATAAAACTGGATAGCAATGATAAAATATGGGTTAGACTGGTTATTTGAATCACAATATATTACCTACTATGAGATTGAGACAGAACTAATAAAACCTTTCAGCTTAAAATCGGCCCTACATCACACATATGCAAAATTACCTGAGAACATTAAACAATTTTCAACAATTTCGAATATTATCTTGGCCTGGCAAAAATACTGTAACCTAATGGGCGTGGACTATAGAAAATCGAGATTCTTACCGATCATTGGTACACCGGATTTTTCTCCAGGACAAAATAATATAGTCTTTAGAAAGTGGCATGAAAAAGGAATCCTATATTTTGTGCAACTTTTAATAACAGGCACAAATAAAGTACAAACGTATGGTGAGATTGCAAAAAAATTTCAGCTACCCCAAAATAATTTCTATGCCTTCCTGCAAGCTAGAAGTTTTATGACAGCACTTGACCATCCAAGTGAGTCAGGTTGGGACCTACAAGAGATGGAGGCGGGACTTACCTTGTATAAAGTAGGTATTATATCATTAAGATATTGGTATAACATCCTATTTGACAGGCTAGGCTCTAACCATATCAAGGTAATCACACAGAAGATACAAAAATATGTTCCTAATGTGAAGGAAGAAGATATAATGAAAAGTATCAGTTTGAGTACCTCAGTGACGACAGTAACTAGTTGGAGGGAGACGCATTGGAGAATCATTAACAATTATTACTTAACACCGGATAGATTAAATAAATGGGCTACTACAAATTTGAATACCTCTTGCTATAAGTGCAGTGCAGGGAGAGCAGACCTATTGCATTGTTTATGGTCATGTCCCAAAATTAGACAATTCTGGGCGAAGGTAAATTATTGGTTAAATAAATATATTGGGTCACGGATTGAATTTACCCCATCTATAATCTTTTTCTTGTACCAAGGTCGTTTAGAACCAGGTGAGAGTCAGTTAGTTAATACTGGTATAATGGCAGCTCGAAATCTGATAGTTAGGAACTGGATCGGAAGAAGACCCCCTGTGTTAGGGGAATTTATTAAGCTAATGTATTACCAGATGAGAGCAGAAATTTATGACCATAATTTAAGAAAGGAGACAAAGCTTAGGAAGTATTTTAACAAATGGTTAAAGGTACTTCGGCAATGGCCGCTAGATAAACAAAGACAATTTATTTCCCCTCTTAAGAATTTAGTATCCTTCTTAAATCTGATAGCAGAGGAGAGGTTACCCTACCAGTGGGGAGAGGTTAGGGAAGGAGTCAATTAAGTTAGGTAAATGTGTTTGGTTTTTTTTTTTTTTTTTTGTCGTTACGAGTGTGGTGCGGTATGAGTGGGTGTATGTTTAAAAAATGTGTTATGAAAATAGTAGTGTGTATAAAGAACTTTAGATTTTCAGGTATAAACAGGAGTATAAGAATGTTAAACAACCTATAAGGTTTCCTTTGGTTTTGACATGTACTCTACTTTTCGTTTAAATTTTGAATGGGTGCGTACAACAAGAAAATGTTGTCCTGGCATACTTTGTTTTCTTTATAGAACTATATCATTGGCCCTGCGTGGCGCAAAACAAGTAATATATTGTTGTTTGATATTGTGACACATTCTTGCTTGTAATATACACTACTGGTTATAAATAAACAATTTAAAAAAAAAAAAAGACATGCCATTTTCGAAGCTACTCCATATAAATATACATATTTAATATGTCTTAAAAACCTATCTTTCAAAAATATTTGTCTGGGAAATTCTGCTGTAGACATATAAACAATCAAATCCAAATTTAAATTTGAATCACAATACCACTTTAATAATACTATTTCATAATGTATAAACATACATGAAAAACTTAAAGAACAAATTAGCCAAATTCCATAACAAAATATATCAATGTGGACTTTTTAGGAAACACTAAATGTTATTAATGCCACACCATAGTTTCTTGAAAAATATTATTATAATGAACAACTATTCTACAAAATAGCTCATGTGTCATTCCTGGTTCAAACCTAGCAGAGTTTTTGTTCTCAATATGTAAATCCAATATAAATCCCTTTCTAGCAGAATTGTATGCTTGTTTATACCTCTAGATAGCAACATAGCAATGTCAATAACTTTCACACTAATCTTTGGTTCATTGTTAAGCGGGAAAACAGTTAAAATGCCTCGCACATTGGTTTCCTTGTTATAGTTTTTAATATCCCTCATGTTCACCTACTTTTTTTTTTTTGTTTAAATGGTTTTTATTGAGGTTTATGGTAAAATAACATACAAATATAATAAGAGACGAAACTCATATAACAACGGGAGACATCATTATACAGTAAAAGCCTAGTAGTTATCTGGTACAGGTCACTAGTAGCATACTGTACAATAGTTTCCAATGACAGAATAATGTTAGACAATATGAAATCATAAATAGAGTTCCAACATAAAACAAACCTCATATAATTTTTACTTTTGTAGCACTAAACATAATGGTTCATTAACAGTCAATAAACAACACTTTATAATATAAACATGAATTAACTAGTTGGTTATTGATTATTGATATCAAGCAAGAGAAAGAGTAGCTCACCAAAAGTATACCACATAGTTTTAGGAAAGAGGGGGAGGGAAAGAGGGGGAAGAGAGAGAGAAGAAGAGAGAAGAAGGGAAGAAAAGAAAAAAGAAAAAAAAAAAAAAAAAAGGGGGGGGAAGGGAGGTAAAGAATGAGGAGGGCAGGTAGGAGAGTGACTCCCCATCTCTGGTTCTAAGTGTCCCAAAGACACTAAATCTCTACAGGAGAACCCACCGGCGATCAGTTTCCACACCCAATGTCTGGTGTCATCTAAAGTCCTATTACTTAAAACATAAGGCAGAGTTAGCATGTGACAATCTCTCCTTCTAGGCATTGTCGTCAAGCTTCCCAGCATAGACAGTGAATCAGGATTTTGTTGTTAGCTGCAAAGACCGCGCATTCCATAGTTTCAATATGTACCATTGTAGACTTAATCTGGTTCCACCTAGGGCCCTTAGGTTGGAGCCATGCCTTGGCGATATTTAGTTTAACAGACATGAAAATATAGATGCACAGGTATTTTAAGTGTCGAGGTATCTTGTCCGAGAATAAATGGAATAGTGCCACAGCTGGCCGATTAGATTCCACCAGACCTAGTTTGGTGCAGTAATAGAATGCCCTGGTCCAAATTCTCTGAATCTTAGGACACTCCCACCACATATGGGCAGGGGATCCCACTTTGCCGCATCCCCTCCAGCACATAGAGGAGTTTGTTTTGGAGATCTGAAATAGGCGTAAGGGAGTGTAATGCCATTGTGTCAGGATCTTAAAATAAAGTTCAAAATAGGTAGTACTATGAACCACATTTTTTGTTAACAGGGTTGCAAATCTCCACTCTTCTTCAGAAGAGTTGAAGTGCAGAGCACCTTCCCAATGCACGATATAGAAAGATTTGTTATATATAGGTGCTTGTATGAGGGCGGAGTAGGCCAGAGAGAATACCCTTGGGGCGAGATATTTTGCGTCCCAAAGTTTCTCCCACAAAGTTCGGGATCTTAGAGGTCCCGAGGTAAAACCCCACACACGCAGAAAGTTTCTTAATCGAAAGAACTCGAAACTCATCAGGGGTGAAGGGGAAAATCTGCTTTGAAAAAGCGCGACTGAGAGTAGACCCGTATCCGAGATCAAGTCCTCTACACTCCGAATCTGTAGTGCCTTCCACTCCTGGGGATGTGAATCTGCTAAGGCTCCCAAAAGGCCGGCGATAGAGTGAGTCGGGGAGGGATGTGGAGCTATAGCATTCCTATGGTGAATTTTATCCCAAAACTTTAAGTTAGTAGCTATGATGTAGTTTAGACTAAGCTCTGGTTTCCTGGAATGTTTTGGGATCCAGATAAGATCCCGTAGGTTAAGTCCCTTTGGTAGAGACGCCTGCTCAAGCTCTGCCCACCTACTTTCAGAAGACTCCAGCCCCCAGGCCATGATATGAGCCAACCTAGAAGCTTCATGATAAACCGTTATATTGGGAGCTGCTGCTCCGCCAGCTAGTATTGGATATGTCATGATTTTCATCGCTACTCTAGGGCGCTTACATCTCCAAATAAAATTATTGCACATTCGTTGGAACTGTGAAATTATGCTCTTGGGAATAGGGAGAGGTAGACATCGGAAAAGGTAAGTCAGTTTTGGTAAGAGATTCATTTTAATAGCGGCTATCCTACCCCACCAAGAAATAGTGTGTGAGTCCCATTTTACAAAATATTCTTTAAACTTACGTAATAGGGGATGAAAATTAGACGATATAATGGTAGAGATATTTTGCGATAGACTCCCAAATGTTTTAGCCGCGTGGAGGACCAAACAAAAGGGAATCGGCGCTTTAAAATCTGGAAGTCTAAATTGGAGATGTTTAAAGTGAATGCCTCAGTTTTAGAGTAGTTAAGCTTGTACATGCTGATGTTGGAGAAAGTTTCTAATAGATCGAATAATTTTGGTAGTGATTCTAATGGATCGGTAACTAACACAGTCAGGTCATCTGTGAATAAAACTACCTTTTGGGTAGTACCATGTAATGTAATTCCCTTTATTTCACTAGACATCCTAATAGCCTCCGCAAGTGGCTCCATCATAAGGGCAAAAAGCAAGGGGGATAACGGACACCCTTGCCGGGTACCATTTGTGATTTTGAATTCAGGAGACAGGAACCCTAATCCTCTCACTCGAGCTGAGGGGTTGGAATAAAGTGCAAAGATTTTAGTGCAGATAGACGACGTGAACCCAAAGTGCATCAGGACCTCTCTCATATATAGCCAGTCGACTCGGTCAAATGCTTTCTCAGCGTCAAGTGACACCGCAGCGCATGGAAGACCGAGCCGACCTACTTCAAAAAATATATTTAACAATCTTCTAGTGTTATCGGGACTTTGTCGCCCCAAGGTGAAGCCCACCTGATCTGGAGTCACTAGACAAGGGATCAGTTTGTTTAGGCGCTTAGCCAAGATCTTGGCATATAGTTTTGCATCAAGATTTAGAAGGGAGATCGGCCTGAAATTAGGACAAACGTCTGGGGGTTTCCCGGGCTTAGGTAAAGTTACAATGGATGCCTGAAGGAATTCATTCGGGAAGTAACCTAGTTGTTCAGCTGAGTTAAATACCCACGTAAGAAGAGGAGATAGGTATGCACTAAAAGTTTTGTAGAAAAAATCGGAATTTCCATCCGGACCGGGGGACTTCCGAGGCTTGAGCGAAAAAATGGCGTCCTTAACTTCTTCAATGGACACTGGAGCTTCTAAGGAAGCAACTTGTTCCTCGGAAAGTTTAGGTAGAGATAAGTTAGATAAAAATAGTATAATATCGGCATTCCTAGGAGGAATATGTCCTCCGAGAGTTTGCAAATTATACAATTTAGCATAGTACTTAGCAAATTCTGACCCAATATCAACAGGATTAGTCAGTTTGCGATTATCAGTAATTAGATAGGGGATTCTGGCCTGGGCAGTCCTATCACGCAGCTTCCTTGCTAACAGGTAGTCAGGTTTATTTCCCTTGCGATAAAATAGTTTTTTACACTCACGTAATCTATCTTGGACTCTCTGATTTTCCAACACTCTAAGACGGTGCTGAACTGAGGCGATTCGTGATAGAAGGGTGGGGTCTAAGGTTAGCTTATGTGAATCTGTCAATGACCTTAATTCCATGTGTAAGTTAGCCAAGGATATCGATGATTCCCGGCAGGTCTGGGCCTGAAGTTTAATAAATAGGCCCCTCAAGTATGCTTTAAGAGATCCCCATAAATTGAAATTGTCAACATCACCTGTGTCGTTTAGTTCAAGGAAAGATGTGATCTCAGACTCAAGCCTCTCAATCTGTCCCGGGATCGACAGTAACGAGTCAAGCAAACGCCAGGGGGGTCTAGGGGATGGTTCAGCCACTCTATTCAAACATACAGTCACCGGGTTGTGATCAGACCAAGTTACATTACCAATAGAAGATCTTCCTATCTTGTCTAGGAGCCAAGGATTACTGAAGAAAAAATCTATTCTGGAATAGGAGTCATGAACTGAGGAGTAATAAGTGTAGTCTCTATTAGTAGAGTTGAAAGAGCGCCACACATCAAAGAGATTAGCTTGGGTCAGAAGAGTGAAGAACTTTTTAGAAGTGTCTATAGTGGCCTTGTCTATAGGTCTGTTGCAATGGACTCTCTTATCCATCACTGGATCTATGACCATGTTAAAATCGCCAGCAAGCAATAGAAGACCCTTCTTTACTCTGTCTAAGCGAGATAAGAATTTCTTAAGATGTCGAATTTGAGAGGAGTTTGGGCCATAATAAGAGGCTAACGTATAGGTGTTACCCTCCAACTTACATACCAGTATAAGGAATCTCCCCTGAGGATCAGTTTCTACATGTAATTTTTCATATGTGACATCCCTGTGAACTAATATAGCAGTGCCTCTAGATTTTTTAGTAAAGGAGGCCGTCTCCACCACCGGGAAAGATGGAGAACGAATAGGAATCGGTTCTCCGATCCGCCAGTGGGTCTCCTGCAAGAAAATAATTTTTGTCTTAAGGTATTTTAGGGAGCGAAACAATAGACTTCTTTTGGTAGGGGAGTTGAGGCCCCTTACATTTTGTGAGACACACACAATAGACATTATGGAGAAGGAAGAAAAAAAAAAAAAAAAAGGGGGGGGGGGGGAAGGAGGGTGAAAGGGGAAGAGGGGTAGAGGGAAAGGGAGGTTCAAGGGAAGGTAATTAGTTTTGCGGTATATACAAGGATTAACCGCGGTAAAAGTCACTGGCACGCAATTTTGCCAGAGAACTATAATAATTATGTTGATGGTAGACAAAAGAAAGAAAAAAAATTAAGATAGAAACATAAGATTACACCTTTTAGAGTAAGCACAGAGGACAATCTAAGCGCTAAGAAATGAGGTGCATAGGAAAATAGAAAAAGAAAAGGAAAAAGAAAGAGCGGAGCTATATATATTATGGATAGATACCCAAAGAGAAAACAGGTAGATGCAAAGAAGTGATTTGCGAGGAAGAAAAAGAAATGAGAGAAGAAGAGGGAGAAGAAGAAAAAGGGAAGAAGAAGAAGAAGAAAAGAAAGAGGGAGTAGAGAAAAAAGAAGAAGAAGAACAAGATGAAGAAGATGGGGGGGGGCCTGTTACGCTCCAATAAAGGAAAAATCACACAAAGGGGAGCAAAGAGGTGACTAAAGATATGAGTAAAGAGATTTACAACGTATAGGAACAGTTATCTTTTCTTATTTATAATAATGCAACAAGTACAATACAATAAACTATACCCTTAGTTCCGAATACTCTCTCTTCTCTCAAAACACAGAGCACTTGGGCAGAAAATGATAACAAATAGGAATGTCAATGTAAAAAAAAGTAGTTAGGAAAAAGGAAGAAGAAGGGGGAAACCGGGGAGGGGACTCCGAAGCAGATGCCCCACAAGCAGACATAAGCATATTATATACAGTTGCAACACATAATAGATAATTTAATAACAATATTGGAGTAAGGTTAGGCCTTATCTTGTTAAGAGCGTTAGCATAAACCATGACAATTGCATACAATATATATATAGGCATAGGTTATAGATTATCTTAGGTACTATGTGTGTGGTCTCAGGCAAGGAGAGAGAAAAAAAAAAAGGAAAATACCCCCCCCCTTGACCCCCCTCCCTCTCCCTCAATCACACTCACAATCACACTCCCAACCTCCCCACCTGAGACCATCGCACTAAACCATATAGCAGGCCTCTAACTTACATTCAAAGATAGAGTTATGGCCAGACTTCAGTAAGTTAGGGTAAGCAAATTCAAGTGCTCTAATGTACATTAAATGCAAAACTATAAATTATTAGTTGTAGCAAATTATCTTTGGATTAAATAAGAAAAACTCAAGCCAATACTCCTAGGAACAAGGCTTAACACAGAACATAAATCTTAAGATGTATATCAATGTAGCTTGTAGGTGGGTAACAGAAAATATCTCTTACCCTTCTAAAGAAAGGAAAATAGAAAAAGAAGAGAACACATTGCATATATAAACAATACAAAACAAATCAGAAACACTTTGATAAACAGTTCAACTTATAGGATGAAATTTTTGAGACATTTAGCCTTTCCAAACCAATGTCTCTGTTCCTTTACATTACCAAACACGATCGTCACAGCAGACAGTCTTTCAGGTAGAACCCTCTAGGAGAGAGGGGTCAAGATCACGTTTCTTGCGTTGAGGCATAGGGTTCCAGGATGTTGCAGAAGGCCTCAGTGGAGTATAAGACTTTAGAACAGAGGATGAGACTGGTAATTCACGGGGTTGAGGCGGAGGCAGATGTCCATTATTGTTCTGCATTGCATCTCCCTCCATTTCCCCAGAGGTAATGTCCCGGTCCCAAGACCTAAGCAAGGCCAGACCCTGTGGGACAGAGGTGATAGTGTAGGTGCGGTCATTTCTTGTAACATGCAGCTTCGTGGGGAACCCCCACCTGTATCTGATGTTGTTTTGGTGAAGATATTTTGTTATTTCAACGAAAGTTTTCCTTTGTTGAAGAGTTCTTGGGGAGAGATCTGCAAACACCTTGACATTAGCAAACTTTTCAGGCATTTCTGGATTTCGAAAAGCAGCTCTTTGCAAGCGTTCTTTGTATGTATAGAAATGCAATCTCACAATTACATCCCTTGACTGCTCAGAGGGGAGGCCCCTAGGTCTCAAAGATCTATGCGCCCTGTCAACCATATTTTCTGTAGGGGATTGAGGTTTGGCTAGCAAGGTAAAATATTCCAGTAAGAATGGCAGGAGTCCAGCGTTGGTAATTTCTTCTGATATGCCTCTGATGCGCAAATTGTTCCTGCGGGATCTATTTTCCAAGTCAGCTATTTTATCTTCTAGTTCAGCAATGTTGCCTGCCAAGATTTGTGTATAGCCGAGTAGATTAGACTGTTCCACAACTAGATCTTCCTGTTTTCTCTCAACTGTGTCCAGTCTTTCAGTAGTGGAGTGTAGATCTTTTTTGAGATCAGCAATAGTAGATGTCAGCTGTTCTGAGAATGAGGCATGATGGTCATCAAGCAAAGTTTTCAGAGACTGAAGTATAAAAGTTGGAGATGCTTGAGATTGATCGCCAGTTTGTAGATTGTGGATGGCCGCCATAGATAAAGATGTTGATTCTGGGCTAGAAGGGGGGGAAGAGCCAGGTTCCCCCAATGACGCCAAAGAAGCTTGGTTAGAGTCACTTGGGGCCCCAAAGTGGTCTACCACCGTCCACTTAATTCCAGAGTTAGACTTGTTTCCAGTCTTCTTCCTCTGTGAGTGAGACATCTCCGGTATTAAAGTAAAGAGGTGTCATATACCTAGCACAAGTTGAAATGTTCACGTGTATTTCACACAATAGAGTTAAAGCAAAATTTTTCTTTTCTTTCTTTTCTCTTCTCTCTTTTTTTTTTCACTTTGAAGCAATGTCTCTTTTAGTTGCAACACAATTGAGGGTGCATCTGCATAGGCGTCCCCTAATCCCCCCTCATCTGGTGAGATCGCCTAGCCAGCCATATCAAAATTATTTTCAAAGAGCAATAAACACACTCTCCAGGGAATTTGTCACCACCGGACCAAGTCGGGGAGGGAATATGGATATGACCTGCTGAAACCAGGTACAGCAGGAAAGGAAGGAGAGTGTGTTCACTTCAGGTGTATGTCTAAAATATAATGCAAGACCAGGCAGGTGTGTCCTGACTACCCTGTTACAGTGATACAGTTAATACACAAAACGTTTCATTGATAATTAGGAGTCTCTCTTTTCTTGTTATCAACCAGGATTCGTTAATTATTAGTTATGATATCAAGGAACGTTAGGAAGGGACAAAGTTGTTGTATAGGTAATGCACAGTTGTCCAGCAGATATCTATAGTGTGACAGCAATGTCAGTGCTGAAAGCAAAAACCCACGTGGCTGCAGTATTGTAATGTCTCATGGGGTTAGTGCTGCTTTTGAAGAGAGAACACAGATAGAAAGTGTGGATAGGCAGTAAATTCACATATATGCTGTTTTTGTCTCAATATACTGACATGCAATTTGAAAAAAAATTCCCCTTTAGGAGGCCCTGAGCAAGTTGTGACACAGTTCGTAAATTATGATTAAAGATGGCGATTTTCCCGCCAAAGTCCCGGGCTCCTATGAGTTAGTGAAGCAGGTATCTCACAAATGATTGTCTCTGGCCTCAATATCCCACAAACAACTGTGTTAATCGTAGGGGTTAGAAAGTTAACACTGTTAGCAATGTCCCCTTAAGTAGTACTCACACTTAATGCGGCGGTCCCTCCAGAGAATTTTCCTTCCTGCCGCCCAGAGGATAAATGACGGCTGTCACTGTGTAATGAAGTAGGGCTCCGGAGCGGATCCCCGACCCTCCGGAGCTAAGATCAGCACAAATGAGCGTTTAGGTGTTAGGTGAAGATGCTGTGTATCTTGCGTGTTTATAGCTGTCAGTGTTCCCCACAGTAGCTCAGACCTGTCCGGTACACAGCACGCTTTGCAGATTAGCAGGATCGCTCCAAAACCAACCAGGCTGACAATGCAGGGAATCAAAGTATCCCCCAATGAACTTAGATAGCCCAAAAGTAAACGTTTTGGTGAAGATTTGGCAAGTTAAATATCCAGTATAGCAGGAGCTCTATAACTGTATGTCTGAACTGCACGGCTGTTGGCTCCGCCCCCTCATGTTCACCTACTTTTGATCTTGATTATCTTGAAGTTTGTCCTACATATTATTCATTAAAAAATAAAAATTTGGGTGACAAAACTCCTAAAAGTGTCACCACCTGAAACCACATCACAAGTGCCACAGAGTTTTGCATTACACATAAAGGTTCCTATCTTTCTTAACCAATTTGCCATGGAATCTTTTTTCCGACAGACCAAACTAGCTTATAACTTAATTAAGTGTTGGTGGGTTTTCGGATACAAATTTGATTTGTATTAATATATTTGAATTCCTTTTCAGAATATCACATATTTCACTAAACTGCACAGAATATTCTGTTGAAAAAAAACCACATTTTTTTCAAAACATTTTTTCTTACTGATCATATCTCTTGTACTTTTGGTGATTGTTTCACCTCCTCCAATATATGTTCTAAATCACGTTCATTATATCCTCTCTCTTTTAATCTCTCAATTAATTTCCTTGATTGTGTTTCAAAAAACATATCTGAATTAGTGTTTCTTTTGAGTCACAAAAATTCCGTATGTGGGTTTACGAAATGTGTCTGTTAAAATTATACCATCTCATGAGATCAAGTCAAGTCCAAATCCAAAAATTGTATATTTTTTTTTACATTTCCCCTGAGAATTGTATTCCTAGCTTGCTATTCTTAATAAACATCATGAAATCATTACATTCAAAAGGTTATTTTGCTATAAATATAAGCTAATCAATGAACCTATTATATCGTACAATATTATTCAAATAAGGATTAGAATCTGTGTACAGGTGGTTGAGCTCCCATCAACCCACAACCAAATTGGCAAACAAGGGGGTAAATTAATTGGATTTTGTTTTAATAAGGTCCGGTTTCTGTCATTGTGACTAATGCACTGATTGGTCCTGGGCTCTTTAAATATGTTGCAATACGTAAATAATGCATCCTATGATTAAGTGCCGTGAGGCAAGAAACACGTAAGGATTATTTTCCTATCTTTGTGCAAATTCATGACAGAATACAAATATTTCTTACTTTTGTGGAGCTCCCGGAGTGTAGCCATAATTTGTCCTTGTCTGAACTTTTCAATTTACTTCTATTATCTATTTTTCTTAATTTTCTTGGCATCCTTTATTAAAAAGTGTACCTAGGTAGGCTCAGAGGCAGCAATGCAATACTGGGTGCATGTCCCTTTAAAGATACATGCATTTTTTCACAATTCAGATAAAGCATGCAAGTTTAAACACATTTCTAATTTACTTCTATTATCATTTTTTTTTGTTCTCATAGGCCTAGATTTGGAGTTTGGCGGTAGCCGTGAAAACCAGCGTTAGAGGCTCCTAACGCTGGTTTTAGGCTACCTCCGGTATTTGGAGTCACTCAAAAAAGGGTCTAACGCTCACTTTTCATCCGCGACTTTTCCATACCGCAGATCCCCTTACGTCAATTGCGTATCCTATCTTTTCAATGGGATTTTTCTAACTCCGGTATTTAGAGTCGTGTCTGAAGTGAGCATTAGAATTCTAACGACAAAACTCCAGCCGCAGAAAAAAGTCAGTAGTTAATAGCTTTCTGGGCTAACGCCGGTTCATAAAGCTCTTAACTACTGTACTCTAAAGTACACTAACACCCATAAACTACCTATGTACCCCTAAACCGAGGCCCCCCAACATCGCCGCCACTCAATTACATTTTTTTAACCCCTAATCTGCCGACCGCCACCTACGTTATCCTTATGTACCCCTAATCTGCTGCCCCTAACACCGCCGACCCCTATATTATATTTATTAACCCCTAACCTACCCCCCACAACGTCGCAGCCAGCTACCTACAATAATTAACCCCTAATCTGCCGACCGCAAAGCGCCGCTACTTAAGTTATCCTTATGTACCCCTAATCTGCTGCCCCTAACACCGCCGACCCCTATATTATATTTATTAACCCCTAATCTGCCCCCCTCAATGTCGCCTCCACCTGCCTACACTTATTAACCCCTAATCTGCCGAGCGGACCGCACCGCTACTATAATAAAGTTATTAACCCCTAATCCGCCTCACTAACCCTATAATAAATAGTATTAACCCCTAATCTGCCCTCCCTAACATCGCCAACACCTAACTTCAATTATTATCCCCTAATCTGCCGACCGGAGCTCACCGCTATACTAATAAATGTATTAACCCCTAAAGCTAAGTCTAACCCTAACACTAACACCCCCCTAACTTAAATATCATTTTAATGTAACGAAATTAATTAACTCTTATTAAATAAATTATTCCTATTTAAAGCTAAATACTTACCTGTAAAATAAATCCTAATATAGCTACAATATAAATTATAATTATATTATAGCTATTTTAGGATTAATATTTATTTTACAGGTAACTTTGTATTTATTTTAACCAGGTACAATAGCTATTAAATAGATAAGAACTATTTAATAGCTAAAATAGTTAAAATAATTACAAAATTACCTGTAAAATAGATCCTAACCTAAGTTACAATTAAACCTAACACTATACTATCATTAAATTAATTAAATAAAATAACTACAATTACCTACAATTAAACCTAACACTACACTATCAATACATTAATTAAATACAATACCTACAAATAACTACAATGAAATAAACTAACTAAAGTACAAAAAATAAAAAAGAACTAAGTTACAAAAAATAAAAAAATATTTACAAACATAAGAAAAATATTACCACAATTTTAAACTAATTACACCTACTCTAAGCCCCCTAATAAAAGACCCCCAAAATAAAAAATGCCCTACCCTATTCTAAATTACTAAAATTCAAAGCTCTTTTACCTTACCAGCCCTGAACAGGGCCCTTTGCGGGGCATGCCCCAAGAAGTTCAGCTCTTTTGCCTGTAAAAAAAAACATACAATACCCCCCCCAACATTACAACCCACCACCCACATACCCCTAATCTAACCCAAACCCCCTTAAATAAACCTAACACTAAACCCCTGAAGATCATCCTACCTTGTCTTCACCTCACCGGGTATCACGGGGGCTGGCGATCCATCATCCGGTGGCTGAAGAGGTCCAGAAGAGGCTCCAAAGTCTTCATCCTATCCGGGAAGAAGAGTAGATCCGGACCGGCAACCATCATCTTCCACGCAGCATCTTCTATCTTCATCCGATGAGGACCGGCTCCATCCTGAAGACCTCCACCGCGGACCCATCTTCATCCAGCGACGTCCAACTGAAGAATGACGGTTCCTTTAAGGGACGTCATCCAAGATGGCGTCCCTCGAATTCCGATTGGCTGATAGGATTCTATCAGCCAATCGGAATTAAGGTAGGAATATTCTGATTGGCTGATGGAATCAGCCAATCAGAATCAAGCTCAATCCGATTGGCTGATCCAATCAGCCAATCAGATTGAGCTAGCATTCTATTGGCTGTTCCGATAAGCCAATAGTTCCGATCAGCCAATAGAATGCGAGCTCAATCTGATTGGCTGATTGGATCAGCCAATCGGATTGATCTTGATTCTGATTGGCTGATTCCATCAGCCAATCAGAATATTCCTACCTTAATTCCGATTGGCTGATAGAATCCTATCAGCCAATCAGAATTCGAGGGACGCCATCTTGGATGACATCCCTTAAAGGAACCGTCATTCTTCAGTTGGACGTCGCCGGATGAAGATGGGTCCGCGGTGGAGGTCTTCAGGATGGAGCCGGTCCTCATCAGATGAAGATAGAAGATGCTGCTTGGAAGATGATGGTTGCCGGTCCGGATCTTCTCTTCTTCCCGGATAGGATGAAGACTTTGGAGCCTCTTCTGGACCTCTTCAGCCACCGGATGATGGATCGCCAGCCCCCGCTTGGGTTGGATGAAGATTTTGGAGCCAGGACCGATCAGTGATACCCGGTGAGGTGAAGACAAGGTAGGATGATCTTCAGGGGCTTAGTGTTAGGTTTATTTAAGGGGGGTTTGGGTTAGATTAGGGGTATGTGGGTGGTGGGTTGTAATGTTGGGGGGGGGTATTGTATGTTTTTTTTACAGGCAAAAGAGCTGAACTTCTTGGGGCATGCACCGCAAAGGGCCCTGTTCAGGGCTGGTAAGGTAAAAGAGCTTTGAACTTTAGTAATTTAGAATAGGGTAGGGCATTTTTTATTTTGGGGGTCTTTGATATTTTATTAGGGGGCTTAGAGTAGGTGTAATTAGTTTAAAATTGTTGTAATATTTTTCTTATGTTTGTAAATATTTTTTTATTTTTTGTAACTTAGTTCTTTTTTATTTTTTGTACTTTAGTTAGTTTATTTCATTGTAGTTATTTGTAGGTATTGTATTTAATTAATGTATTGATAGTGTAGTGTTAGGTTTAATTGTAGGTAATTGTAGGTAAATAAATAAATATTAATCCTAAAATAGCTATAATATAATTATAATTTATATTGTAGCTATATTAGGATTTATTTTACAGGTAAGTATTTAGCTTTAAATAGGAATAATTTCTTTAACCCCTTAATGACCGGACCATTTTTCAATTTTCTTACCCTTAATGACAATGGCTATTTTTACATTTCTGCGGTGTTTGTGTTTAGCTGTAATTTTCCTCTTACTCATTTACTGTACCCACACATATTATATACCGTTTTTCTCGCCATTAAATGGACTTTCTAAAGATACCATTATTTTCATCATGTCTTATAATTTACTACAAAAAAAATAATAAAATATGAGGAAAAAATGGAAAAAAACACACTTTTTCTAACTTTGACCCCCAAAATCTGTTACACATCTACAATCACCAAAAAACACCCATGCTAAATAGTTTCTAAATTTTGTCCTGAGTTTAGAAATACCCAATGTTTACATGTTCTTAGCTTTTTTTGCAAGTTATAGGGCCATAAATACAAGTAGCACTTCGCTATTTCCAAACCACTTTTTTTCAAAATTAGCGCTAGTTACATTGGAACCCTGATATCTGTCAGGAATACCTGAATATCCCTTGACATGTATATATTTTTTGTTAGAAGACAACCCAAAGTATTGATCTAGGCACATTTTGGTATATTTTATTCCACCATTTCACCGCCAAATGCGAGCAAATAAAAAAAAACTTTACATTTTTCACAATTTTAGGTTTCTCACTGAAATTATTTACAAACAGCTTGTGCTATTATGGCACAAATTGTTGTAAAAGCTTCTTTGGGATCCCCTTTGTTCAGAAATAGCAGACTTATATGGCTTTGGCATTGCTTTTTGGTAATTAGAAGGCCGCTAAATGCTGCTGCGCACCACACGTAAATTATGCCCAGCAGTGAAGGGGTTAATTAGGTAGGTTGTAGGGAGCTTGCAGGGTTAATTTTAGCTTTAGGGTAGAGATCAGCCTCCCACCTGACACATCCCACCCCCTGATCCCTCCCAAACAGCTCTCTTCCCTCCCCCACCCCACAAATGTCCCCGCCATCTTAAGTACTGGCAGAAAGTCTGCCAGTACTAAATAAAAGGAGTTTTTTTTTTTTTTTATAAAAAAAATAAAATATTTTAGCTGTGATGGACTCCTGCCTTAGCCCCAACCTCCATGATCCCCCCCCCCAGCTCTCTAACCCTCTCCCCTATCTAATTGCGGCCATCTTGGGTACTGGCAGCTGTCTGCCAGTACCCAATTTGCCCAAAAACAAAAGTATTTTTTGCTCTTTTGCTTTTTTTGGGGGTTTTCTGTAGTGTAGCAGCCCCCCACAATACCCATACCCCCCTCCCAGATCCTTTTATATTATTTAAAAAAAAATATTTCCCCCCCCCCTCTTCCCTCCTCATTGGTGTCAGTGGTCAGCTAATGCGCGCGCACGCGCGCACACGCACGCGCGCCCCCCGCACGCTCCCGGCACCCGGCGTGCACATTGCACTTCTAGGAACCGGATGCCGGGTAGCGATGGGCCGCCCACCCGCCTCCCTGTTGCGCTCCCACCCACCAACGAACCGGCACCATCGCTACCGGTGCAGAGAGGGCCACAGAGTGGCCCTCTCTGCATCGGAGTCTTCTAAAAAGGTATTGCAGGATGCCTCCATATGGAGGCATCACTGCAATACCCTGAGAGCTGCTGGAAGCGATTGCGATCGCTTCCAGCACTCTCTTAGACAACTGACGTACCAGGTACGTCCATTGTCATTAACTACTTGTTAATGCATTTTCAGTTGTCATTAAGGGGTTAATAAGAGTTAATTAATTTTGTTAGATTTAAATTAAATTTAAGTTAGGGGGGTGTTAGTGTTAGGGTTAGACTTAGCTTTAGGGGTTAATACATTTATTAGAATAGCGGTGAGCTCCGGTCGGCAGATTAGGGGTTAATAATTGAAGTTAGGTGTCTGCGATGTTAGGGAGGGCAGATTAGGGGTTAATACTATTTATTATAGGGTTAGTGAGGCGTATTAGGGGTTAATAACTTTATTATGATAGCGGTGCCGTCCGCTCGGCAGATTAGGGGTTAATAAGTGTAGGCAGGTGGAGGCAACGTTGTGGGGGGCAGATTAGGGGTTAATAAATATAATATAGGGGTCGACGGTGTTAGGGGCAGCAGATTAGGGGTACATAAGGATAATGTAAGTAGCGGCGGTTTACGGAGCGGCAGATTAGGGGTTAAAAATAATATGCAGGGGTCAGCGATAGCAGAGGCGGCAGATTAGGGGTTAATAAGTGTAAGGCTAGGGGTGTTTAGACTCGGGGTACATGTTAGGGTGTTAGGTGCAGACGTAGGAAGTGTTTCCCCATAGCAAACAATGGGGCTGCGTTAGGAGCTGAACGCGGCTTTTTTGCAGGTGTTAGGTTTTTTTTCAGCTCAAACAGCCCCATTGTTTCCTATGGGGGAATCGTGCACGAGCACGTTTTTGAGGCTGGCCGCGTCCGTAAGCAACTCTGGTATCGAGAGTTGAAGCTGCGTTAAATATGCTCTACGCTCCTTTTTTGGAGCCTAACGCTGACATTATATGGACTCTCAATACCAGAGTTATTTTAAAGGAGCGGCCAGAAAAAAGCCAGCGTTAGCTACGCGGGTCCTTACCGACAAAACTCTAAATCTAGCCGTTAGTATCTTGTGTTGAAAAACAGGGATGTGAGTTCAGGAGCATGCACATGTCTGGATCAATATATGGCAGCAGTTTTGCAAGAATGCTATCCATATGGAAAAGCACTAGATGGCAGCATTATTTCCTGCATGCCATTCTCTAGACATCTACCTAGGTATCTCTTCAACAAAGAATACCATGGGAACTAAGCAAATTTGATAATAGAAGTAAATTGGAAACTTTTTACAAATTGTATGCTTTGTCTGGATCACAAAAGACAATTTTTGGGGTTTCATATCCCTTTAACCCCTTAATGACCAAGGACGTACGCCACACGTCCTAAAAAAAAATACAGTTAATGACCGAGGACGTGTGGCGTACGTCCTTGGTCTGAAAAGCAGCTGGAAGCGATCCTGCTCGCTTCCAGCTGCTTTCCGGTTATTGCAGTGATGCCTCGATATCGATATCGAGGCATCCTGCAATAACCCCCCTTGGCCATCCGATGCAGAGAGAGCCACTCTGTGGCCCTCTCTGCACCGGACATCGGTGGCCGGTATCGTTGGTGGGTGGGAGCAAGTCTGGGAGGCGGGTGGACGGCCATCGATGTGCCGAGTGGAGTGGAGGGGGGCGGGATCGGGGGCGGGACGGACGGGAGCGCGCACGGGGGAGCGCGCGCGTGCACGGCGGGCGGCGGGCGGTGCGTGCACGGGGCGGGGTAGCGGGAGGGAACCGCTACACTGCAGAAAAATAAAGGTGTCAAAAGTTAAAAAAAAAAGGTTTTGAAAGCTGTAAATAAACAGCTAAGGGATCTGGAAGGGGTGGGGGTTGGTCTTGGGGGGGGGGGGGAAGCTACACTACAGAAAAGGGCATTTTTTTTAAAAAAAAGGCACATTCTTTACTAAACTGGGTACTGGCAGACAGCTGCCAGTACCCAAGATGGCGCCCATTAAGGCAGAGGGGGAGGGTTAGAGAGCTGTTTGGTAGGAGATCAGTGAGGTTGGGGGCTAAGGTGGATCCTACACAGCAGCATATGTAAATATGCTAAAAAAAACACAAAAAAGCCCAAATATAGCTTTTTTTTTAGTACTGGCAGAGTTTCTGCCAGTACTTAAGATGGCGGGGACAATTGTGGGGTGGGGGAGGGAAGAGAGCTGTTTAGGAGGGATCAGGGGGTCTCATGTTTCAGGTGGGAGGCTGAGCTCTACACTAAAGCTAAAATTAACCCTGCAAGCTCCCTACAAGCTACATAATTAACCCCTTCACTGCTAGCCATAATACACGTGTGAAATGCAGCGGCATTTGGCGGCCTTCTAATTACCAAAAAGCAACGCCAAAGCTATATATGTCTGCTATTTCTGAACAAAGGGGATCCCAGAGAAGCATTTACAACCATTTGTGCCATAATTGCACAAGCTGTTTGTAAATGATTTCAGTGAGAAACCTAAAATTGTGAAAAATGTTACGTTTTTTTTAATTTGATAGCATTTGGCGGTGAAATGGTGGCATGAAATATACCAAAATTGGCCTAGATCAATACTTGGGGGTTGTCTACTACACTACACTAAAGCTAAAATTATCCCTAAAAGCTCCCTACATGCTCCATAATTAACCCCTTCACTGCTGGGCATAATACACGTGTAGTGCGCAGTGGCATTTAGCAGCCTTCTAATTACTAAAAAGCAACGCCAAAGCCATATATGTCTGCTATTTCTGAACAAAGGGGATCCCAGAAAAGAATTTACAACCATTTAAGCCATAATTGCACAAACTGTTTGTAAATAATTTCAGTGAGAAACCAAAAGTTTGTGAAAAAATTTGTAAAAAAGTGAATGATTTTTTGTATTTAATCGCATTTGGCGGTGAAATGGTGGCATGAAATATACCAAAATGGGCCTAGATGAATACTTTGGGATGTCTACTAAAAAAAATATATACATGTCAATGGATATTCAGAGATTCCTGAAAGATATTAGTGTTCTAATGTAACTAGCGCTAATTTTGAAAAATAATGGTTTGGAAATAGCAAAGTGCTACTTGTACTTATTGCCCTATAACTTACAAAAAAAGCAAAGAACATGTAAACATTGGGTATTTCTAAACTCAGGACAAAATTTAGAAACTATTTAGCACGGGTGTTTTTTGGTGGTTGTAGATGTGTAACAGATTTTGGGGGTCAAAGTTAGAAAAAGTGTGTTTTTTTCAATTTTTTCCTCATATTTTATAAAAAATTTTATAGTAAATTATAAGATATGATGAAAATAATGGTATCTTTAGAAAGTCCATTTAATGGCGAGAAAAACGGTATATAATATGTATGGGTACAGTAAATGAGTAAGAGGAAAATTACAGCTAAACACAAACACCGCAGAAATGTAAAAATAGCCTTGGTCCTAAACGGACAGAAAATGGAAAAGTGCTGTGGTCATTAAGGGGTTAAAGAGACATTAAACACTAAATACATTTTTAAGCATAGTATTGAGGTTATTCCCCCGTCTCCCTCAAGTCATGGGTACCATTGTGTTGAAATCTTCCGTTCACCACATTCCAGTGCTGACCTGTTTGCACATTTGCAGCAACTCTCCTTCAGATACCTGCAGTGTAACCTAGGTTTCATAATGGCATCACCCATGATTAGAGGAAGGTGCATGAAATGTGTATTGGGGCCGATTTACTAAGCAGTCAATGCTGCTTATTCCGAGCGAGCCTTCAGGCTTGCCAGAATCAG
The DNA here is from genome assembly GCF_027579735.1 of Bombina bombina. Lineage (NCBI taxonomy): Eukaryota > Metazoa > Chordata > Amphibia > Anura > Bombinatoridae > Bombina > Bombina bombina. The sequence goes on from NC_069499.1 coordinate 478,372,350, forward strand.
GAGTTAAGAATCAGCGGTCTTAAGACTGCTGCTCCTTAACTTGTCTGCCACCTCTGAGTCCGTGGACAGCAATCATCCCTATCAGATACGATCGGGATGATTGACACCCCCTGCTAAGGGCCGATTGGCTGCGAATGTGCAGGGGGTGGCATTGCACAAGCATTTCACTAGAAATGCTTGTGCAATGTTAAATGCCGACAGCAAATGCTGTTGGCATTTAGCTATGTCGGCTGACATGATCCCCTACAGTGGATCATGTCCGTCTGACATTTGATAAATCAGACCCTTAGTATCTATTTAAGATATGTGAATGGGCCATTGTATATGTCAGTTTCAGATGGATTCACATTTTTTGATCCCGATAACAACAAAAACAATTTTTCAGGAACTTTTATAATGACAACTTGTGGGCTTTTAGTGGCTTAATCCATTTGGATTGTGATCATCTCAAAAAGTACCATTCCCATATCAGCTAAAAGCAAAACCTCATTATATTATTGGCAGCTGAATTTTGAAAGATTAGAATCAGACCCTATGGGGCTGATTTACTAAGCAGAGGATGCTGCTTATTCCGCGTGAGCCTTAAGGCTCACCAGAAACAGGAGTTAAGAAGCAGCAGTCTGATATGGTGGATTTCAATCATCCTGATCAGATACGATCGGGATGATTGACACCCCCTGATTGGCCCGCAAATGTGTAGGGGGCAGCATTTGTCTGGTGAAATGATTGTGCAATGATAAATGCCGACAGCGTATGCTGTCGGCATTTATCGATATCTGGCGGAAATGATTCACTACAGCAAATCATGTCCATCCTACATTTGATAAATCGGCCCCTATGTGTTTAACCCCCCCCCCAAAAAAAAAGAGGCTATAACACATAATGTGCACTTCCACTGGCAAACCAATCAGAAGTGGCATTTGTGCATTGCTGCAAGATATTAGCCTGAAAACATTGTTAGAGGTGGCCAGTGTTGTGATAATAAAATGCTCTAGCATATGACAGCATTTCTCTATTGCACAATAATATCACTTTAAAACACATCACTCAGTCAAACCCTGTTATATAGGGTTACAGGGTCAATATCACCAAAAAGTGCTAAGCAGTAGCAGACCACCATAGGCAAAAGTAATAAAAAAATGTGGTCAACAACATTATACTGTTTGGCTCTCACAACTTAGTGAGAGGCATTTATTTATCAAGCCGTCAACCACAAATACGCTGGAATTCCGCAGCGTATTTGTGGCGAGCCTGATTCCCCTTAGTTATCAAACCCTACAGACCGGCAAAAGTAGAATTTTGTGACGTAACATACAATCCGCCGGACTCAGAGCATCCTCTTCTGATGACGTCTTCTTGCTGAATGAAGGTACCTTTAAGTGACGTCATCCAAGATGGCGTCCCTTCAATTCCGATTGGCTGATAGAATTCTATCAGCCAATCGGAATTAAGGTAGAAAAAATCCTATTGACTGATGCAATCAGCCAATAGGATTGAGCTTGCATTCTATTGGCTGATTGGAACAGAAAATAGAATGCGAGCTCAATCCTATTGGCTGATTGGATCAGCCAATAGGATTGAACTTAAATCCTATTGGCTGATTGCATCAGCCAATAGGATTTTTTCTACCTTAATTCCGATTGGCTGATAGAATTCTATCAGCCAATCGGAATTGAAGGGACGCCATCTTGGATGATGTCACTTAAAGGTACCTTCATTCAACAAGAAGACGTCGTCAGAAGAGGATGCTCCGCGTCGGATGTCTTGACGATGGACCCGCTCCATGCCAGATGGATGAAGATAGAAGATGCCGCCTGGATGAAGACTTCTGCTTGTCTGGAGGACCACTTCTGCCCGTCTGGAGGACCACTTCTGCCGGATTCGTTGAGGACTTCGGCCCGGTTGGGTGAAGACTTCTCACGGTAAGGTGATCTTCAAGGGGTTAGTGTTAGATTTTTTTAAGGGGGTATTGGATGGGTTTTAGAGTAGGGCTGGTTGTGTGGGTGGTGGGTTTTAATGTTAGGGGGGTTGTAATTTTTTTTTACAGGTAAACGAGCTGATTACTTTGGGGCAATGCCCCGCAAAAGACCCTTTTAAGGGCTATTTGTAATTTAGTGTAGGGTAGGGCTTTTTTATTTGGGGGGGGCTTTTTTATTTTGTTAGGGGGATTAGATTAGGTGTAATTAGTTTGAAAATCTTGTAATTTGTTTATTATTTTTTGTAATTTAGTGCTTGTTTTTTTGTACTTTAGATAATTGTATTTAATTGTATTTAGTTTAGTGAATTTATTTAATTATAGTGTAGTGTTAGGTGTAATTGTAATTTAGGTTAGGTTTTATTTTACAGGTATATTTGTATTTATTTTAACTAGGAAGTTATTAAATAGTTAATAACTATTTAATAACTATTGTACCTAGTTAAAATAAATACAAACTTGCCTGTAAAATAAAAATAAACCCTAAGCTAGCTACAATGTAACTATTAGTTATATTGTAGCTATCTTAGGGTTAATTTTATAGGTAAGTATTTAGTTTTAAATAGGAATAATTTATTTAATGATAGGAATATTTATTTAGATTTGTTTAAATTATATTTAAGTTAGTAGGTGTTAGGGTTAGGGTTAGACTTAGGTTTAGGGGTTAATAAATTTAATATAGTGGCGGCGGTGTAGGGGGGGCAGATTAGGGGTTAATAAATATAATGTAGGTGGTGGCGGTGTAGGGGGCGGCAGATTAGGGGTTAATAAGTATAATGTAGGTGGCGGCAGTGTAGGGGATGGCAGATTAGGGGTTAATAAGTATAATGTAAGTGGCAGCGGTGTAGGGGGCGGCAAATTAGTGGTTAAAAAGTATAATGTAGGTGGCGGCGGTGTAGGGGGCGGCAGATTAGGGGTTAATAAGTATAATGTAGGTGGCGGTGGGGAGTGGAGGTTTAGGGGTTAAACACTTTATTTAGTTGCGGCGGGGTCCGTGAGCGGCGGTTTAGGGGTTAATACATTTATTAGAGTTGCGGTGGGCTCCAGGAGTGGCGGCATAGGGGGTAAACAGTATAGTATAGTGTGGGTGTTTAGTGACAGGGTACCAATAAAGCTGTGAAAAAGCCGAAGAGCAGCGAGATTGATGACTGTTAGTTAACAACAGTCCGCTGCTCATCGCCCCGTACTTGGTGCGCGGCTTTTTCACAGCTTTTTTGATAATTGTGGAGAACGTATTCAGGTCCGCGGCAGCGATGTTAGGCGATCGTATTGGTGCCGTCGAATGCAAGTAAGTTGACGGCTTGATAAGTAGATGCCATAGAATGCAGGAAGAAGCTAAACTGAAATTACTCCCATTACAATGTGACATAAAAAGATACAGCTTAGATTTTTAGGAAAGAAACTAAAGTGAGACATACAATATTAGTGTTTGATATTCAAATACCATAAGCATAGCACACCTTGCAATAATAATAATAATATATATATAATTTTATTTTGTATTTATTTATTTAAACACAAGTGCACATTGCACTTCTTGCCTTACACATCATTATGTGGCAACAAACATCAACAGCTCAGGTTATCTAATGCATATTTAAAACAGCAATTAATACGTTGTTTATAGAAGATGATGTCAGCTTTAGCTGATACACAAGAAAAATCACAGTTCTATCCAGAATGTGTAACATCTTTGCTAAGTACATTTGCAAATCTGCTTACAACAAACTATTTATTTTTAACTCATAAAAGGAACAATGGATTTTTTTTTTGCTGAGGTCTTTATTGAGAACATAAATATGTAATAAATATTATGGTCACTAATGTGTATGATTTAGCCATCTTCTATTATGTATGCAACTCATATTTTATTGATAGCTATTAGTTTGGCATAGAGTAGATTATCTATACTTAGGACATTTGTTCTATGTCTCTCTTTTTGTTTCTTTCTGGTGAATCCTGCTTTACTATGTATAAAGATAACATGTTTCTGTGGTGTATAAAACCTACCGGACTCTGCAGTAGCTGGCTGTGACACATTTTATATTGTAAACAAACGCTACGGTTTAAGTAAAATAAGATGATTCGATATTTAAATTACAGCTCACAACAAAGCAGACAAAATACATCAATCAGAGAATTTGGTCAGAGGAAGCATTTTAAGAACCATCGCACTGTTGCCCTGGGATTAGAGAAGCTGTGCAATAAACTCATAAATCAGATAGCAGGAACATGAATAAAGTATAACTAGATATAGTGGTGATATAGAATTTCACAGGATTACTGTAAAAAGACACAAACAAATCACATTAGTTTCATACTGCAACCAGTTCATTTGAACATATGTCAGAGCCCCCCTTATTTGCAAGTGAGATTACAAGTGTAAAATGTATACAAATTGATATGCCAGTTTAGGATTAAAGGAACATAGAAAAAAAATAAGCTGAACTTTCACAGAAATTTATTTTTTCGAGAAGTTCCCTGTATGTTGAACACTAGCAAATATTTGCAGTGGTTTCTCTTATGCTATTAGCAGATAAGCAAACATACAGATCCATCAGTCAATGGCTGTAGAGGGTCCTCTGCTAATCCACACAAGTATTTTTCTAGGAAGAATCATACGATATGGGCACGTTTGTCTACCCTGCTGTTTAAAGGGACATAATACTCATATGCTAAATCACTTGAAACTGATGCAGTATAACTGTAAAAAGCTGACAGGAAAATATCACCTGAGCATCTCTATGTAAAAAAGGAAGATATTTAACCTCACAATTTCCTCAGCTCAGCAGAGTAAGTTTTTTAACCAGCTGCAGGTTAAAAAAAAAAAAATGACGAAATTAACAGCAGCCAATCAGCATCAGCAGTGCTGAGGTCATGAACTGTTTTACTGTGATCTCATGAGATTTTCACTTAAAGGGACACTGAACCCAATTTTTTTCTTTCGTGATTCAGATAGATCATGCAATTTTAAGCAACTTTCTAATTTACTCCTATTATCAAATTTTATTTATTCTCTTGGTATCTTTATTTGAAAAGCAAGAATGTAAGTTTAGATGCTGGACCATTTTTGGTGAACAACCTGGGTTGTTCTTGCTGATTGGTGGATACATTTTTTAAAAAATGGCTGACTCCTTAGCTTAGATGCCTCCTTTTCAAATAAAGATAGCAACTTTCTAATTTACTCCTATTATCAATTTTTCTTCGTTCTCTTTCTATCTTTATTTGAAAAAGAAGGCATCTAAGCTAAGTAGTCAGCAAATTTTTTGTTCAGAACCCTGGACAGTACTTGTTTATGGTGGGTAAATTTATCCACCAATCAGCAAGAACCACCCAGGTTGTTCACAAAAAATGGTCCGGCATCTAAACTTACATTCTTGCTTTTCAAATAAAGATACCAAGAGAATGAAGAAAATTGATAATAGGAGTAAATCAGAAAGTTGCTTAATCTTGCATGCTCTATCTAAATCACCAAAGAAAAAAAATTGGGTTCAGTATCCCTTTAACTCTCATGAGATTTCATAGTAAACTTCCTTAAACTGAATAGGGAAATAACATGAGTGTGCACGAAGGCTCACTCCCTTCCCTGTCCCGGGACAGACATACTGATTTGCTGCTTGAAGTCCTTTGCAATGGGTTTTAATACTTAGGACATTTTGAGGTAAAATATCTTTCTTTTTTACAAAGAGATGTTCAGGTCATCCGCTGCTTGATAAATAGAGCCCTTGGTCTCATCCCCCTTCATGCTGCCCCCTTTTACAGATGCAAATATATAGAAATTCCAAGATCCCAAACTATTCTTCTTGTGCTTCAAATCAGCATTGTTTTATTAGAAATTGATCATGTAAAATTAATCTAATTAGATTCTACGAGGAAGTAAGTAAAAATATAGATAAAGGGGAATCAGCTGATGTGATATACTTGAATTTTGCAAAGGTGTTTGATACAGTGCCACATGAGAGATTAATGTACAAAATAAAGGGACTGGGAATAGCTGAAAATGTTAGCTCATGGATACACAACTCGATTAAAGACAGGGAGCAATGAGTAGTAGTAAACGGATCATACTCAGGACAAAGGTAATTAGTGGAGTTCCCCAGGAGTCAGTACTGGGCCCTGTTCTTTTTAATATTTTTATTAATGACTTGGAACAAGGATTAAATAGCAACATCTCTATTTCTGCAGATGATACAAAGTTATGTAAGGTCATTAGGTCAGGGCAGGATGAACTTGCTTATAAGCGGATCTACAAAAATTATAAGAATGGGCTGGTAAGTGAAAAATGAGATTTAATTACAGGAGAATTCAAGGTTCTACATTTTGGAAGTAAAAATAAGCAGGCAATCTACTATTTAAATGGAACTAGACTTACCCAAACAGAGAAGGAAAGGGATTTGGGAGTTGTAGTAATAGATAACAAGCTAAAGATTTGTACACAATACATGGCAGCGGGTTCTAATGCTAATAAGATAATAGCATGTATTAAAAGAGGCATTGATGCAAAGGAGAAAAGCATAATTATGTCACTATATAAATTCCCGGTAACACCTCACCTTGAGTATGGAGTGCAGTTCTGGGTACTGATCTCAATAAAATTGCAGACTTAGAAAAAGTTCAGAGAAGGGCCACAAAATGAATAAGCTATGATGAGAGGTTAGCCAAAACTGGGTCTGTTTTCTCTAGAAAAACATAAATTATGCTTACCAGATAATTTAATTTCCTTCTGTATAAGGAGAGTGCACGGCATCATTCCTTACTGTTGGGCCACCAGGAGGAGGCAAAGACACCCCAGCCAAAGGCCTACTTCCCCCATCCCCCAGTCATTCTGCTGAGGGAACAAGGAACAGTAAGAGAATTATCAGGGAATAAATGGTGCCAGAAGAAAAATATAATTTAGAGGGCCGCTCATCTGAGAAAATGGGTGGGGGCCATGGACTCTCCTTATTCAGAAGGAAATAAAATTATCTGGTAAGCATAATTTATGTTTGCCGTCTTAATATAAGGATCACGGCATCATTCCTTACTGTTGGGAAACTTATACCCAAGCTCTAGAGGACACTGAATGATAACAGGAGGGACAAAATGAGAGGCGGACCCTAATCTGAGGGCACCACACCCTGCAAAACCTTTCACTCGAAATCTGCTTCAGCCGAAGCAAAAACATCAAACTCGTAAAATTAGAAAAAGTATGTAAGAAGGACCAGGTAGCCGCCTTACAAATCTGATCCATAGATGCCTCATTCTTAAAGGCCCAAGAGGAAGCCACTGCTCTAGTAGAATGAGCCATAATCCTCTGAGGAGCTCTATGTCCCGCTGTCTCATAAGCCAAGCGTATAACACTCCGTAACCAAAAAGATAAGGAAGTCAAAGAGACCTTCTGTCCCTTACGCTTCCCGGAATAGACAACAAACAAGGACGAAGTTTGTCTAAAATCCCTAGTAGCCTGAAGGAAGAACTTCAAGGCGCGAACCATGTCCAAATTATGAAGCAAACGTTCCTTCGCAGAAGAAGGATTTGGACACAAGGAAGGAACCACTTGATTGATGTTGCGGTCTGACACGATCTTAGGAAGAAAACCTAACTTAGTACATGATAGGACAGCCTTATCCAGATGAAATACCAGATAAGGAGGCTCACATTTCAAGGCGGCAATCTCAGATACTCTGCGTGCAGAAACAATAGCCAGTAGAGACAACAACTTAATGTCAATCTCATGCATAGGGGCATATTTATCGAGCTCCGTATGGAGCTTGATGCCCTGTGTTTCTGGCAAGCCTGCAGGCTCACCAGAAACAGCAGTTATGAAGCAGCGGTCACAAAGACCGCTGCTCCATAACCTGTCCGCCTGCTCTGAGCAGGCGGACAGACATCGCCAGAAATCAACCCGATCGAGTACGATTGACACCCCCTGCTGGCGGCCGATTGGCCACGAGTCAGCAGGGGGTGGCGTTGCACCAGCAGCTCTTGTGAGCTGCTGGTGCAATGCTGAATACGGCGAGCGTATCCTTTTCAGGGCAATGGTTAGCTTAGGTTTTTTTAGTTAGTATTTTATTTGGGGGGTTGGTTGTGTGGGTGGTGGGTTTAACTGTTGGGGGGTTGTTTGTATTTTTCTTTTACAGGCAAAAGAGCTGATTACTTTGGGGCAATGCCCCGCAAAAGGCCCTTTAAAGAGCTATTGATAGTTTAGTTTAGGCTAGGGTTTTTTTTTTATTTGGGGGGGGATTTTTTTTATTTTGATCGGGCTATTAGATTAGGTGTAATTAGTTTAAAGATCTGTAATTTGTTTTTTATTTTCTGTAATTTAGTGTGGGGGCTGGGTTTGTGTGATTTAGCTAATTTGATTTATTTAATTGTATTTAATTTAGTTAATTTATTTAATTGTATTTAATTAAGTTAATTTATTTAATTGTAGTGTAGTGTTAGGTGTTATTGTAACTTGGGTTAAGTTTTATTTTACAGGTCAATTTGTATTTATTTTAGCTAGGTAGTTATTAAATAGTTATTTAGTAACTATTCTACCTAGTTAAAATAAATACAAACTTGCCTGAAAAATTATAATAAATCCTAAGCTAACTACAATGTAACTATTAGTTATATTGTAGCTAGCTTAGGGTTTATTTTATAGGTAAGTATTTAGTTTTAAATAGGAATAATTTAGTTAATGAAAGTAATTTTATTTAGATTTATTTTAATTATATTTAAGTTAGGGGGTGTTAGGGTTAGGGTTAGACTTAGGTTTAGGGGTTAATACATTTAATATAGTGGCAGCGACGTTGAGGGCGGCAGATTAGGGGTTAATAAATATAATGTAGGTGTCAGTGATGTTGGGGGCAGCAGATTAGGGGTTAATAAATATAATGTAGGTGGCGGCGGTGTCCGGAGCAGCAGATTTGGAGTTAATAAGAATAATGTAGGTGTTGGCGATGTCGGGGGCAGCAGATTAGGAGTTAATAAGTTTAAGATTAGGGGTGTTTAGACTCATGTTCATGTTAGGCTGTTAGGTGTAAACATAAAATGTGTTTCCCCATAGGAATCAATGGGGCTGCGTTACTGAGATTTACGCTGCTTTTTTTGCATGTGTTAGACTTTTTCTCAGCCGGCTCTCCCCATTGATGTCTATGGGGAAATTGTGCACAAGCACGTACTACCAACTCACCGCTGACTTAAGCAGCGCTGGTATTGGAGTGCGGTATGGAGCACAATTTTGCTCTACACTCACTTCTTGTCTTTTAACGCCAGGTTTGTAAAAACCTGTAATACCAGCGCTGTAGGTAAGTGAGTGGTGAGAAAAAACTGCTCGTTAGCACTGCACAGCTCCTAACGCAAAACTTGTAAATTGGCCGAGAGAAACTGATAATATTGCAGTAGTCTCTTAATTTTGTCTAGAGCTGTATATCCCTCAGTTTACAGCACTGCAAATAAATAAATGTTCAGGTTTATGACGGGCCAAGCCATTTTGCTGGTAATCTCATTATTTAAACAATATAAATATTTCCTCTCCGTGTATTTTTAGAAACATATTTACAGCACATCCATACATTAGATTCTGTAGCTGCAGATATATTATGCTTCTGCTTTTTTTATGTTAATTTGTGTCCTGATCACTGAAGACAGACTATACAATAGTGATAAATACAGATACACCTCTATGTGCAGACATTTCAAAATATCTTGCTCATGTGCAACATAATTTCTAATTCTCCTGAAATACTTCCAGATATGTCAAAAAGGACAAACGTGTAAAATGGTCTCAAAAAACTTGAAAAGTATCAAGAAAATGGATTGTAATCACTGAGAACTTGTTGGTTCCATGTTAAATATAAGGCTTAGCAACAACAACAAATATACATATGGCAGCCGCAGATTTGTGCCCTGCATGTGCACTAAGGAAACAAGTTGTCTAATATCAGCAAGTAGATCCCACTCTTCTTTCAGACCAGCGTTTACCTTCGCTGCTGCCCTGAGGAAACATGAAGCTGGCAGCATCTATATCAAATCACTTGTTTGAGCATAAATTAGATTAGGTTACAGTGGAGTTACGTTGATGGTACAGAAATCCTTAAAGAGACATTCAACTCAAAATCATTATCATGCATATTAAACAGCAGCAATTAAAACATGTTTTTGCATGACAATAGGTTAAACTGATACTGTTTAATATGACAATGAGCAGGAAAGCTTGTGCGAAACTGATCCTCAAGGATAAATTGCTCACTGGCTACAGTTCTAACAGATTTACTAGGAAACAGGATAAAACTCATAAAAATTCAGTTTAAAAAAAATAATATTTTAGAACAACCTTTTTTAAATGCAAGAATGGGAAAAATACATATAAAGGACAATAATCTCAACATGAAATTACCCTATAAGGGCCAAAATTACAAGTGGCACACTATTTAGCGCTTTCGTTTGATCGTTAACACCCCAGAAGCAAAGATTTTGCACGCACGGGTTAGTGCATGTATTACAATTTGAAAGTTAAACTTCAGGACTTTGGATTACTGCGCTTACATCTTCTCCCCATAGACTTTAATACAGAGTGCAGAAGAAAAAAACCTTTTTACTTGTGCTAACCTGACAGGGGTTATTAATATACCGCAAGTTTGCGGTAGCAATAACCAGCCACTTGTTATGGCTGGTTATTTATCGCACGCCTGTAAACGGGCGAATTTGGCAGTTTGAGGGCAATAAATTAGCGATCTACTTGTAATCTAGGCCTATACATATATAAAATATTGAAAAAATATTATTAATTATTAATAATTATTATAGATACATACATATTCTATGGATTTTTTAGGAATATTTTAGTACATTAATAAATAATTATTTACATTAATTATTAATATTTTTAAATATTTTATATTTAATAAATACATAACACACCTGACTATAACTCATGTCAGGTTAGCACTGTTTCACTTATGTGTGTAAACCCAAAAGCAGCTCGTTTCCAGGAGTGCATAGAGTTTACCTTGGTATGCTTTTCAACAAAGGCTACCAAAAGAATTATGCAAATTATATAATAGAAGTAAACTGGAAAGGTGTTTAAAAGTGCATGCTCTATCTGGAGAATAAATTAAACATTTTGGATTTCATGACCCTTTAAGGTTGCATAGTGACAAATCTTTGCAATGAGCTTTCATTCGGCTAGATTACGAGTTTTGCGTTATGAGTAAAAAAGCAGCGTTAAGGCTCATAACGCTGCTTTTTTCCTACTGCTGCTATTACAAGTCTTGTAGGTACAGCTGTCCCGCACACTTTTTTGGCCTTACCGCAAATCAACTTACGCAATTTGCGTATAGTCTTTTTTCAATGGGACTTCCATTGCGCCGGTATCAAAAGGTTTTTTTTTAGGCTAAAAAGTGAGCGGTACAGCCTATCCCGCAAGATTCGTAACGCATTCTAAAGTCAGTAGTTATGAGTTTTACACCACAAAGCTGTAGCATAAAACTCATAACTAAAGTGCTAAAAAGTACACTAACACCCATAAACTACCTATTAACCCCTAAACTGAGGCTCTCCCGCATCGCAAACACTAAAATAAAATTATTAACCCCTACTCTGCCGCTCCCTACATCGCCGCCACTAAAATAAACATATTAACCCCTAACCGCCGCACTCCCGCCTCACAAACACTAGTTAAATATTGTTAACCCCTAATCTGCCACCCCTAACATTGCCGACGCCTACCTACATTTATTAACCCCTAATCTGCCGTCCCCAATGTCGTCGCCACTATACTATATTTATTAACCCCTAAACCTAAGTCTAACCCTAACACCCCCTAACTTAAATATAATTAAAATAAATCTAAATAAAATCTACTATTAATAACTAAATAATTCCTATTTAAAACTAAATACTTACCTGTAAAATAAACCCTAAGCTAGCTACAATATAACTAATAGTTACATTGTATCTATCTTAGGGTTTATTTTTATTTTACAGGCAAGTTTGTATTTAATTTAACTAGGTAGAATAGTTACTAAATAGTTATTAACTATTTACTAACAACCTAGGTAAAATAAATACAAATTTCCCTGTAAAATAAAACCTAACCTGTCTTACAATAAAACCTAACCTTACACTACAATTAAATAAATTACCTAAATTAAATACAATTACCTAAATTACAAAAAAAACAAAACACTTAATTACACAAAATAAAAACAAATTACAAGATATTTAAACTAATTACACCTAATCTAATAGCCCTATCAAAATGAAAAAGCCCCCCAAAATAAAAAAACCCTAGCCTAAACTAAACTACCAATAGCCCTTAAAAGGGCCTTTTGCGGGGCATTGCCCCAAAGAAATCAACTCTTTTACCTGTAAAAAAAATACAAACAACCCCCCAACAGTAAAACCCACCACCCCCACAACCAAACCCCCCAAAAAAATCCTAACTAAAAAAACCTAAGCTCCCCATTGCCCTGAAAAGGGCATTTGGATGGGCATTGCCCCAAAGAAATCAGCTCTTTTACCTGTAAAAAAAATACAAACAACCCCCAACAGTAAAACCCACCACCCACACAACCAACCCCCCCCAAAATAAAAACCTAACTAAAAAAAACCTAAGCTCCCCATTGCCCTGAAAAGGGCAATTGGATGGGCATTGCCCTTAAAAGGGCATTTAGCTCTATTGCAGCCCAAAGCCCTAACCTAAAAATAAAACCCACCCAATAAACCCTTAAAAAAAAAATAACACTAGCCCCTGAAGATCCACTTACAGTTTTAGAGAGCCGACATCCATCCTCAATGAAGCCGAGAGAAGTCCTCATCGAAGCAGCAAGATGTCCTCAACGAAGCCGGGAGAAGTCTTCATTCAAGCCGGGAGAAGTGGTCCTCCAGACGGGCATCTTCTATCTTCATCCATCCGGCGTGGAGCGGCTCCATCTTCAAGACATCCGACGCGGAGCATCCTCTTCTTTCTGATGATTAACGACGAATGAAGGTTCCTTTAAGTGATGTCATCCAAGATGGCATCCCTTAGATTTCGATTAGCTGATAGAATTCTATCAGCCAATCGGAATTAAGGTTGAAAAAATCCTATTGGCTGATGCAATTAGCCGATAGGATTGAACTTCAATCCTATTGGCTGATCCAATCAGCCAATAGGATTGAGCTAGCATTCTATTGGCTGTTCCAATAAGGATTTTTTCAACCTTAATTCCGATTAGCTGATAGAATTCTATCAGCCAATCGTAATCTAAGGGACGCCATCTTGGATGACGTCAATTAAAGGAACCTTCATTCATCATTAGTCGTTGGAAAGAAGAGGATGCTCCCCGTTGGATGTCTTGAAGATGGAGCCGCTCCGCGCCGGATGGATGAAGATAGATGAAGATAGAAGATGCCGTCTGGATGAAGACTTCTGCCGGTCTGGAGGACCACTTCTCTCTCCTATTGAAGACTTCTCCCGGCTTCGTTGAGGACTACTTGCTGCTTTGATGAGGACTTCTCCCGGCTTCGTTTAGGATGGATGTCGGCTCTTCAAAAAGTGGATCTTCAGGGGTTAGTGTTAGTTTTTTTAAGGGTTTATTGGGTGGGTTTTATTTTTAGGTTAGGGCTTTGGGCTGCAATAGAGCTAAATGCCCTTTTAAGGGCAATGCCCATCCAATTGCCCTTTTCAGGGCAATGGGGAGCTTAGGTTTTTTTAGTTAGGTTTTTATTTTGGGGGGGTTGGTTGTGTGGGTGGTGGGTTTTACTGTTGGGGGTTGTTTGTATTTTTTTACAGGTAAAAGAGCTGATTTCTTTGGGGCAATGCCCCACAAAAGGCCCTTTTAAGGGCTATTGGTAGTTAGTTTAGGCTAGGGTTTTTTTTTACTTGGGGGGGGGGCTTTTTTATTTTGATAGGGCTATTAGATTATGTGTAATTAGTTTAAATATCTTGCAATTTGTTTTTTATTTTGTGTAATTTAGTGTTTGTTTTTTGTAATTTAGGTAATTGTATTTAATTTAGGTAATTTATTTAATTGTAGTGTAAGGTTAGGTTTTATTGTAAGACAGGTTAGGTTTTATTTTACAGGTAAATTTGTATTTATTTTAACTAGGTAGTTAGTAAATAGTTAATAACTATTTAGTAACTACTGTATTCTACCTAGTTAAAATAAATACAAACTTGCCTGTAAAATATAAATAAACCCTAAGCTAGATACAATGTAATTAGTTATATTGTAGCTAGCTTAGGGTTTATTTTACAGGTAAGTATTTAGTTTTAAATAGGAACCATTTAGTTATTAATAGTAGTTTTTATTTAGATTTATTCTAATTATATTTAAGTTAGTGGGTGTTAGGGTTAGACTTAGGTTTAGACTTAGGTTTAGGGGTTAATAAATATAGTACAGTGGCAGCGACATTGGGGGCGGCAGATTAGGGGTTAAAAAGTGTAGGTAGGTGGCAGCGACATTGGGGGTGAGAGATTAGGGGTTAATAAATATAATGTAGGTGTCGGCGATGTTGGGGGCAGCAGATTAGGAGTGAATAAGTATAATGTTGGTGGCGGCGATGTCGGGAGCGGCAGATTAGGGGTCAATAAATATACTGTAGGTGCCGGCAATGTTGGGGGCAGCAGATTAGGGGTTAAGTGTAAGATTAGGGGTGTTTAAACTCGGGGTTCATGTTAGGGTGTTAGGTGTAAACATACATTTAGTTTCCCTATAGGAATCAATGGGGCTGCATTACTGAGCTTTACGCTGCTTTTTTGCAGGTGTTAGGATTTTTTTCAGCCGGCTCTCCCCATTGATATCTATGGGGAAATCGTGCACAAGCACGTACAACCAGCTCACCGCTGACTTAAGCAGTGCTGGTATAGGAGTGTGGTATGGAGCTCAATTTTGCTCTACGCTCACTTCTTGCCTTTTAATGCCGGGTTTATAAAAACCTGTAATACCAGCGCTGTAGGTAAGTAAGTGGTGACAATAACGTGCAAGTTAGCACTGCACCCCTCTTACCGCAAAACTCGTAATCTGGCCGATTATTTTTTATTATTATTATTATGTAGATGTTTCAATTCTAAAAAAGAGAGAGTAGAGTCCCTTCTGTGGAATTCAGAACCCTGAATCTCCTACTTGCTGCACAGTGATTGTCTGAGCTGCTAAGATATGATGCTTAATAAGATAAAAGGTTTATTACATGTTGCCATCTTGCAAGTTTTTGCCTCAGCTCTAACTATTTCGAAGAATTTATGGCCTAGGTCTATAAAATGCAAGTTTTCTATGTGTTTTAAACATATTATTTTGTAATGTTCAGTTTTTCACATATTGACAGCAATACTGAATGATCCACTAAATTATATTTTATCCTTTAGTATGGGACAGACCACAAGTCATTGTTCACATTCCTGACCCTTTGTGAAGGCAACATGTTAAGAAACGTTGTTCTTGTATAAGGGGGGGGGGGAGGAGGGACTTTTATTCACAGTATTTACTGAATCTTCTTTGCTGTGGGACATCATAACTTGTCTTCTTAGGATTCAGGTCATCGTTGCCAACTACAGTGATCTCCTGCTCCACTGGCCACCAGGTAGTTTTAATGGTGAGAGCCCTATACCTCTTGGGTTGTTTAGAGGATGTTCAGAAAGTAAGAATTTTCTTTTTTTGAATGAGGGTGAGATGCCACTCTGATTTGTAGATGAACCCATGGTATTGACCACTTGTTCCATTCTGACACAAGCGCATTGTTTTACAAGGGGGGGACTTCTATAGACCCGATCACTCATCTGGGAAGAGGAAATTCCCCCACTTACCAATAAATGGTTTTATATCTCTGTCATTAGTAGGTGACTGATATGAAATGACAATCACCCACCTAATGTTTAACTACAAGGGAGGGGACAGTGGATCCAAAGGAGCTCCTGTCCTCTAAACAGAGCATATAACATACACACAAGGTGAGTACCCTGTATCAAATTATGGATCTTATGCTCCTTTAGGTATCAAGTGATTTCCAAAGAGATTTGAATCATCTGTCTATTAGATCAGTTTTATGGTGCTCTAATTGTTGAGTCAGTGAATCACGGTTGCTATTGTGATCAGCTGATTATCACTTGGGCAAGTGACAACTATTATGAAATATGGGCCTGTGTTCTTTTAAAGAAGAAACCAGCACTGTAGCTCTTGATCCGTCTCCTGTTCTAAAGCTGCAACACATTTGCCTCTAAAGTTTGATTTTAACTATGTGATGGGTTTAAGCACATTGAAAGCTTTTAGAAATGTGAAAACTAGAGCACATCCCTTTAACATTTAGTGGGTTGGTATTGGTGAATTGAAACTACAATGAGCATGTACAAAATACAGTGTAAACAAAAAAGGAAGGCAACTTTTTATATCTTTTGTGTTTCTTGGCATCAGGATGAGATGCAATGTCATTACAAAAATGCAGATGCAACAAAGGCATCTTATGGTCACATTATTACATCCGTTCAATTGCTTTTAGTTACGTTACTCAATATATTCTGGAACAAGAACCTTTGAATGAGAAATTACATTATGACAAAAAGAAATCCATAATTTAAGCATTAAACTTTCCCAAAGCACATGTTTTCATTCTGGGTAAGGGAATCAAGGTTATTTGAGCTAAAAAAGCTTACATACAAGAAAATGTTAAAGGGGAAGCCATCTTTATATATGTTATTTGAGAGGATATTTTAAGATTTACATATCTACAGTTTTGAAAATAGATGTTACTATGCTCAATACTCTTACCTTTTATTTCACTGTTTATAGAGGCTTACCCCTGTCTACCAATGGATCTGTGGAAACTCTCCCTAAAAACCTTAAGCAAGATCTGTTGCCCACCAACATGCATTCCACACAAGTTTAGATATAGGGGTAGATATATTAAGTGTCAAGCTATATACTCTGTCCGCATTTATCATTGCACAAATGACTGTGCAATGCCATCCCCTGCATCTTAACTTCCATTACAGGGAGCCTGAGATAATAGGACTCTGAAGCAGGATCTGCTGCTTAATAAATGGAACCCTTAGACTTTTATTTAGGTATCTTTATGCACAATTTTAAAAAACAATGAAGTGTCTATCCACAAATAGAGCTGTGTGAGCCTCAATTCCTTGGATGAGTGTTGCAGTTCCATATATTTGTTCTGGCTGTTTAAAAATAAAAATAAACAGCTTTAATGTAATATTTTTTCATGCAAAAAAAGGTTTTAAATAGTACTCTTTCATTTAAAAATGACAAAATGTTGACATTTTCTACAAATAAAAATGTATAAAAAGATATTAAATTAGTCTACATCTAAACAATATATTTAGCAATATTTTTAGCTTACAATTTGTCCTTTTACAAGTATTTAGGATTGGAAAAAAATGCATTTTTTTCTCATCATATTTCAATTTTATAAGAAACAATTTAAAAAACTAATGTTCAGAGATACAGAAATGTACTTTGCAAAAAGAGCAAATTTTGAACAGAAGTCGTAAATCTATTTAACCCACAATAAAAAAATACTTACACAGGACCTTTTTATTAAGATCTGCAAGTGTGTAATTACCAAAGAAAATTAGAAAAAGGTGCTTAAATGTACAGTAATAAGACAGCACTACAATCATTCATTCACATTAGGTTATTCTGCTGCCTCAAAATCCTTTAAATATCTTTGCAGAACTTATAGTTCAGACTTTTTTTCTAAACTAGGCAACTACTGATATGCAATATCTATGCATTGCTCTGTATGTTAATTTTTGTATCAATAGATCAAGTTCAGTAAAGTTGGTTAAATACAACATATGCATTTCATACTCTCACTATGTACTTCCTTCTCAGAATTCATTAAGACTAGATCTTCAAACTAACCACTGACTGTGAAAAAGGGACCTCTGAGATGCTTCCAATTAAAAGTAGTTCTTTTTTGCACCTCGCCAACTGTTACAAATTAAGATGGCAGCACCTAAAACTGCTGAAAGCTCACTGACCTGAATATAAATTAAAGATAGATTTCCAGTTAGCAGTTTAGTTTCTCTTTGCTTGTAGTTACGATCACATTTGGGACTTTAAAATAATAAAGTACCTACGTTTGAAAATACATTTTCCATGTTATAATAGTGAGATAAGATTTTTATAAAGCTGAAAAAAGAAGTAGGGAATGGGAAAAAAACTCTAAATAGCTTATTTGATGGTAGTTTTTCACTCTAAGAACAGCCTCTTTTAAGTCCATTTATACCTTTCAAAGAAGAAAACTTGGGGGTCGATTTATGAAGCAGTGGATGCTGCTTTTGACCCACTCCGCTTCAGGTCGGATACGATCAGGTTGATTGACATCCCCTGCTAGTGACGGATTGGCCGCAAATGTGCATGAGGCAGCATTGCACAAGCATTTCACTTTCACTAGCAATGCTTGTGCAATGATAAATGCTGACAACGCATGCTGTCCGCATTTATCGATGTGCAGCGGACATGAATTCCTTGACAACTTGGCCACCTCTAATTCTGCAGGACTTCTAAACCTCCATTGATAACCATCTTCCCTTGCTGCCTTCAATCTCTCACAGTTCTCCATATTCCCTACTAAATTACTACTGAACATGCCTGGAGGAAATCAAGCGCTGAACCGGATTTCATCCACCATAAATTCATTCTTAAACATCTGCCCTTCACTTAGCCAAGCAAAACAACTTCTCTTCTCTTATATCTACTCATCCCTCAAACCCTAAAAGTCTCTTCTCTACTTTAAATTCTCTCCTCTACCCACCCGCACCTCCCTCTTCATCCTCAAGACCTGGCAGACTACTTTTTAAACAAAATGCATACTATCCAAAGCAAGATCCAGACACAAGCCTGCAATCTTTCATCTCCACCTCGGTCACCCTCTCTGCCACTCTCTGCATCTTCCCCCGGCCACTGAGAATGAATTGGGTTCCTTATTATCTTCCTTACGCCTCAATACTTGCCCGCTTGACCTTATCACTTCACATTTAATAGCTTCCCTGTCTTCCTACCCTCACTCCAGTTCTTTCTCACATCTTCAACCTATCCCTTTCTACCGGTCCATTCCCATCTTATTTCAAACATGCAAAGGTCACTCCCATCTTAAACAAACCCTCCCTTGACCCTAGTGCAAACTACTGCCTCATATCACTGCTTCTACTAGCTTCAAAACTCCTGGAAAAATGAGTTTTCTACCGCCTAACCCACTTCCTGTACTCCAACTCCTTTCTTGACCTGCTGCAATCTGGCTTCCATCCCCAACACTCAACTGAGACTGCCCTCACTATGGTTACTAACGATCTTCTATTAAAAATAACTGCTACTACCTCTCAGCTGCCTTCGACACAGTTAACCACCCCCTACTCCTACAGACTTTCAGCTCTCTTGGTCTCTGTGACCCACCCCATAAGGTCCAACAATGACCTGCTCCTTGCATCTTCTACAAACACCTCCTCCCATTGTAGACTGCAGGACTTTTCTTGTGCAGCACCAACCCACTAGAACGCACTTCCTTGAGCTGCCTGACTTTCCCCTAATTTCTCCTCCTTTAAACAATATTTTTGTTCAAGAACGCCTACCTCCCAAGTCAGTAACAAATGAATTCCACTTAAAATTGCCCTCATTTAACTATGTACTAACATCATTCCATCATTAACTGCAATTATACAATATGAGGAGGTTATTTAAGGATGATTAAGAAGTAGATCCGTTATGGCTTGACAAAGGCTCTCTTGGAGCTGAAACGCGTCGCCGCTAATGGATTACTCACACAGGAACTACTGTGACGATTCACATAGGAAACACCGGAAGGTTGGACACCATCCCCGCATTTGTGGGCGTGCTTGGAAAGAAGCACGGATTGTCTTGGTGTCTAAGCTGCATACAGGATTGCTGCATAAGAAAAACCATCTTCAATAGCTTTCAAATAAAGCTACACAGTATCAGGATAATACAGCATTGGACTAATAAGGACTAATAAGGCTAATAAGGACTCTGAAAAAAGTCTGACAAAAGTTTGATTGCTTTAACTCCTATTATACTTTATACGGATCAAAGTGGGTATAATTATACAATATATTCAATTGATTTAAACATTGTTTAACAACATTGTGTTCTAACCACGTTTTTATGCCACATATCTGTTATATAATATTTGTTGCTTTGTGTCATAAATTACTCCAATTTTTTAGAATTATATTATTTTTTAACATCTTTTATAAATCTCATATGCATTTAGGACTAACAGGTTCAGATTAATTTGTTAGTTACTTTTAATATTAAATATTGTAAATATTGGTACCAATATATTTAGAAGCCTATATAAGTAGAATTATACATAGTAAACACTTTTTATTTTTATTTATAGTAACTCTTACGTTTTATGATATTAAATAAATCAATTGTTTGTTTCAAGCAGTTTGTGTTGGTGAATTATTTTACCATTTATTATATGGAATATATTTTTTAACTTATGATAAATTTTGAAAATACTGCCACACAATAAGATCTTAAGCCAGTGTTTTTACACAAGCGCTCACATATAACACTTTTTTCTGTATCATTCTCAACCTTACAGTCCCCACCTCCTGTTTATCTCCCACCTACACTTCTAGATTGTAAGTTCCCACGGGCATAGGGCCCTCAATTCCTCCAGATTTGATACATTTTGTCCTGTCTCTTAAAAATATTGTATCATTGTTGTACTTTTATCTTTTGTACCCATGGACTGTGCTGCATAATTTTTTTGATGCTTTATAAATAAAGTATTATAATAATAATAATAATAATAATGTCTTTAAGTGTAACATATTAGCATATCTGTTTTATTGTGTTAAAGTAGTAACGCTGGATAGAAAAAGATGTCTCAGCGGTGTCGCAGGCTGGAATTGGGGGCTGGCAATGGGAGTTCAAGAGGTGTGCTCCAAATTGTTCACCTACGCTAATGCCAAGCATGCAGAATTCATAAAAACTCTATTGCCCTGCATGTTATTTTGTTTCACAGATCTGTCTCATTACTTCAAATATGATGAAATTGTCTCAATTTTTTTTCTTTTATTTTTTCACCTTCTCTTTATTGCTTTTATTAGACTGGACTGTTTTATCAAGGGTGTTTTCCTGGCATTTTAATTTGTTTGTGCTGCAACGTTTTGAAAGTGTTCTAGTGATGCCATTGTCCTTCACGATGGAGCACATTCTGAGTGGTGAACGGTTACTAGATAAATGCTGCTCCATTGAAAATGTTGGCGAGGCACAAGTTGCAATGTTGTATTTTCACAAATGGGTTTCATAATATCTAGGTCCATGTCTGGTTTCCCCTATTAGTCCATAAAACCACAAAAGAAAAGGTCTTAATCACCTAACAAAACATAAGTATCTGAACTATGGTAATTTATAGACGTGCATTAATTTCATTATGAATGCACTTTGGTTAACAGACACAGATATTTGTCACTATCCAAAAGAATGCAGCACGAAATGTAAAGAAAATTAAGGAATTATGCCGAATTTGTCAGTATTCATTTGTTTCCTTTAAATAGATAAAAAAAATACTTACCTACGTTCGCTGGAGAGCTCCTCTTCTTCACAGAGCTACTGCAGCGCTAAGCCTCCAGCCATGCGGCTATAGCTCTGTGAGAAAATGAGCAGGTTAGCGTGGCTCTCCATTGCTTTTCACCTGTAGCAGTGGAACATGTACATTTGTTTAACCAAAATAAATGTAAACATTCCACAAATGGTCAGTATTCGTTTTGTTTAAAATGAGTCGAATACCAAACAGCACGGGTGCAGGATATTGGAATACAAAGTATTTTGAATATTCTAAACAAAGATTTAGACGAACCAAAAATTTTGCCCATGCACATGTCTTGTAATTTCCCACCCTGGGAACATTATTAAGTAGCTCCATTGTGCCTATTCACAGATGTGAAATGTCCAGTACAACAGGAGTCTTGAATTATGCTATGCTTGGCAGGTTTACTGAATTCAGAAAGAGTGTGAGCATCAGGATACAAAGCATAATGCACTTTAGTAAATACAGAAAGTGCACCTTCTATAGAATTTACCCTAGATCTATGACTAAATGGCATTTCTTCAAAACCAAACGTCAAAATCACCTTTCATAGCAGGTCAGACTCAGAACTTACAGCTAAATGCTTACAATTCTTTCCACCAATGATTCTGAAACAGTGAGGAGCGGTGAAATAGCAACCAAACTAAACAGATAGCACTAAAACTAAACAGATAGCACTACAACTAAACAGATAGCACTAAAACTAAACAGATATACAAACCAGTAAGTTGCTATTCAAAAAGTCTTGCAACTTATTTTGAGGAGATTTGTGTACAAGTTAACCCCTCATTATTATTGGTAAGTGGAACTATAGGAAGTCTATCGCTAGATATAGAAGCACATAGGTGTCTAGGTTTTTCAATTATATATAACTTTAGATGCATATAACACATATGTGTTTAGAAGAGACTTATACTTTCCTACACACAGTACCTGCCCTGATAAAGCATGTATTCACTGTATTGAGCAAGGCATATGACAAATTATTAAACTGTTTAGAAAAATGTTTCAGGCATTTTTATTACAAGTGAAGAGGAAAATAACCCTTTTCTCTAACTATTGCTCCAGTATATGCCAATAATTTAAAAAGTATTTATTTTGTTCTATATTAAAACTCTAATTAACTTACTCACTATCAATGACAGACTGTTCAAGTACATTCATCAGTTGCAGTGTTAAATGCTCCAACTTGCCTTCTAGCCATTACACAGTGTTTTATGTTCTGTTTTAATTTTTAAACTTTCTTTACGATTTCACAGCTTCTTCATTATAAGTTTCTGGATTCTCAGAATCGTAAAATAGACCAGTTAAGGAAACAGACACAAAACAGACATAGGCCTAAGGGATTTCTTCCTAGCTTTGTCTCAGTGACTGGCATCTCTCTCATATGTTAATTTTATATGATCTGGATACCAGGCTCTGACTTCCAGGCATTTCAGTCTATAAATATATAATAAGAGCATCTCCCATCCTTACACTTGTCTCAAAAGAAAAGGGCCCTTGACATGGAAATGCCTGGTGATTTCTGATAGGTACACAAGTGTACAGAGGCTCAGCTCATTACTGTTTTAACTCTGAAACATCATTGATTCCTGTTGGGTTGAACCTTTACCCTTATTTATGATTAAATACATGTTTTGCAGCTTTAGAAGAAGGGCAATCAAAAGACTGCTCACCAACATGTTTATGGCTTAAAGAGGCAGTAAAGTGATACAGCATGCAGTATTAAACAACTTAGGAGCAACAATGCACTACTGGGAGATAACTGCTGATTGGTGGCTGAGCATATATGCCTCTTGCTATTGGCAGTAGTGCATTGCTACTCCTTCAAAAAAGGATACCACTAGAACAAAAATCACATGTGATAATTGAAGTATATTAGAGAGTTGTTTAAAATTGTATGTTTTATTTGAATTATGGGAGAAAAAAATGGTTTTCATGTCCCTTTAAAGAACAACACCCAGCTGAGGAGTCAATTCCAGTCCTTTAGAAAACTTATCAACTTATTTATCTACTAAAATCCCCAATTAATATAATGGTGGCTTTCTGTAGAGAATAACTAGATAAGTTGTTTCTAAAGGACTGGAATTTGAAGAAAAAAAAAGAGTAATGAGCATCTTTTAATTTTTATTAGCCCTGTCTTCCTTGACTGCACTATTCACACTGGGCTAGATTACAAGTGGAGCGCTATTTTTAGCATGAAAGGCAAAGTTAAACTTTCATGAATCAGAGCATACAATTTAAAAAAAAAATCCAATTTACTTCTACTGCTATCACATGTATTAGGTATAGTTTTTTTAAGTTCCTTTTTATGTGAGCATACTGAGATAGGCTCATAAGTGCGCACACTATCGGACAAATTACGAGTGGAGCGCTAATAGTTACGCATGAGCGATAAGGGGTATTATGTGGCTGTTTGCACGCATTGGGTATTCTGCTCATATTACAAGTAGACATAAATGTTGTCGCTTGGGTGCTAGGATTTTTTTCCACTTTTTTTCTCTACTTAACAGAAAAGGGATCCAATGCATTTATATATATTTCTATATATGTATACAAATCTATAAATATGTGTGTTTGTGTATATATAATATATACTGTATATATATGTCTGTAAATACGTATATACAAATATAAATACATATATATGCATATATATGTATAAATATATAACTATATACATACATATCCATCTTTAGAGATGTATATGTACGTATGTCTATGTTAAAGCCCGTTGCCTGCCTTTTTTTATTAACAACTAGGACCTCATATCTTTGAGCCTTTATAACTTTTTGGTGCAATTTCTTTTGAATATTTTTTTTCATATTTGATGGGCAGTTGCTCTCTAGCTAGTCTCATTAGCTCTTCTTTTTCTTGGAAGTTAGTGACACGGACTATAACATCCCTTGGTGGTTGTCCCGCTAGTGGTTTGGGGCGTAAGGCCCTGTGGGCTCTGTCTAAACTTATTTTGGATCGTGTTTCTTCTTTTTTCAGTGTGCTAAACAAATCTTGAAGGTATTGTTCAATATCTGATGGTGGAATGGATTCAGGGATTCCCCTCAATCTGATGTTCTGATGTCTGCTGCGATTTTCAACATTGTCTATTTTATCCTCTAATTCGGTGATAGTTGTATCTTGCTTATGAATAGTGTTATGCAGGCCAGAGATAGCTTCTGCGTGTAAATCCTGGCTGTTTTCCAGTGCTTCAACTCTATGGCCGATATCTGTGATATCCTTTTTGAGGTCTGAAATTTCATCTTTGATGCATTGCTTGACCTGAGAGAGGAGGGAGGAAAAATCTTTCTTTGATGGTAGTGTTTTAAAAAGGGCTGTAGGGATTGTAATATTTTCTGGTGTATGATCACTTTCAGAGTCTGATGAACTTTGGTTGGACCCTTGATCTGGTAACACTTCATCCATAGGAGCTGGTGTCTTGGCTTCTAATGTCTTGAAAAAGCTGTTTACTGAGTGAGTAGATGCTTTTAGAAGTTTTAGTGTTTTTACTTGGTTTAGTAACCCTTTTTGGAGACATGGCTGTATGTGTCTAAAGAGGTCTAGCCTCCCTGCTTTTGTTGTCACTTTAAGTCTTTGCTAGTGTTGCAGGTACTGAACAAAAATAAAACTGCAGTTTTGTTTGCTTTGAGCAGTATTTGAGAACTTATAGTGGAGAGGGTGTAGTTACAGCATTTCAATTGTAAGAACGTTAAAGGTGTTTACATGAGGGGTTACATCACAGTTTGAGCTGCTGGAGGAGTATTACTTGCTGCATGTGTGCGGTTATTTCTGTTGAGAATGCATACGTTAAAGCTCTTTGTTAGTGTCCCAGTACTAATATCGCAAACAATTTACCGCATATTATCACCTCTCTTACCCTCTCAGAGTGCTTCACCTTTAGTTTTGTCTCTGTTTCATGACCTTGAATGTCGAGTGCGCAGCGTAATCGAGCGCAGGCTGTGGCCTACCAGGGGGGTTATCTCAAAGTGGGACCCGCTCAGTTTCTCAGCAGATACTTGCTTTAACGATCCGGTTTACATTCCGGAGGTGTTCCCTCTGAGTATCTCACTTTTGTGATGTTCCCAAGTGTCCGTTACCAGGTAATCGGCTCCAAGCTGGGTTTGTACTGCGACAGGCCTATGTGCGCAATAAGCGCTTGCTGTTTATGTCGATCCGCTATGGCGAGCAGAGCAGGCCTCTCAGATCATGGGCTAGAGTGAAGTAGCTCACATGTCAGTCAAAGTGCAAGGTGGCTAATGCCATTTATGTTCACACTTAGATAGGGCACAGGAGCTCAGTCAGATAGCAGCCATCTCCTAGGCTGGCTAGCTCCGCCCCCCGAATATTTTTTTTTATTATTAGTTAGTGTTATTATGAGTTTAAGTGTACTTTGTAATGTATTTTTGATGTGTTCTGTGGCATTATATATATATATATATATATATATATATATATATATATATATATATGTCTAGATATGTATACATATGTATATAACTCTTATCTTTGATTTCTTATAACTTTTTATTGCATTTTTTTTGAGAATTTAAATTTGTGTTATTATAAGTGTAACTGTACTTTTAAATGCATTTTTCATGTATTTTGTGCAACTTTTTATTTGAGTGTAAAAGTTAACCAGAGCTCTGAAGTCGTGCTAACCCAACATGTCTTAAATTCAATTGGGCTTTACATTCAACTTGTAATACGCGCGCTACTTCCTATGCGTGAAAACACCTGTGATAAACCCCTTATTGCTTGCGTGCAATTGCTAGCATGCCACTGATAATCTAGTCCTAAGCACACCAATAGTTAAAGTGACAATAAATAAAGAGATTCATGTTACCTGTCTATAAAGTCATACAATACCTGAAAACTATCAGAGGAAGCACAGTGAATTCAACACTAATACTGATAGCTCCTAAAATCTAACTACAACTCTACGTATGGGTATCAATGGGCAAGGTGCATTGTGGGTAGTAAAAATAATGGTTGGCATTAGTCCTTACCAAGGCAGGGCAAAGCAGCAACAGGACAAGTCTAGAGTATAGCGCAGGGGATCCTGAGTTTCCCTTTGTAAAACTGGGACATTTATATTGAAGGAACTGGAAGAATGGTGAAAGGGACAGTGAGCAGAGCTCCAATGCATTATAATATTGCAAAATATGGAACAGTTTAGATGTTTTCTGTGTTTACATTTAATTTACTCACGGCTATATTACGAGTTTTGCGGTATGAGGGGTGCGGTAATAACTTGCACGTTATTGTCACCGCTCACTTTCCTACAGTGCTGGTATTACAGGTTTTCATAAACCCAGTGTTAACAGGCAAGAAGTGAGCGTAGAGCAAAATTTAGCTCCATACCGCACTCCAATACCAGCGCTGCTGAAAGCCGCGGTGAGCTGGTTGTACGTGCTCATGCACGATTTCCCCATAGACATTAATGGGGAGAGCCAGCTGAAAAAAAGTCTAACACCTGCAAAAAAGCAGCGTAAAGCTCCGTAACGCAGCCCCATTGATTACTATGGGGAAACACATTTTATGTTTACACCTAACACCCTAACATGAACCCCGAGTCTAAACACCCCTAATCTTACACTTATTAACCCCTAATCTGCCACCCCGACATCGCCGACACCTACATTATATTTATTAACCCCTAATCTGCTGCTCTGGACATCGCCGCCACTATAATAAACATATTAACCCCTAAACCGCCACACTCCCGCCTCGCAAACACTAGTTAAATATTATTAACCCCTAATCTGACACCCCTAACATCGCCGCCACCTACCTATATTTATTAACTCCTAATTTGCTGCCCCCAACGTCGCTGCCACTATACTAAATTTATTAACCCCTAAACCTAAGTCTAACCCTAACCCTAACACCCCCTAACTTTAATATAATTAAAATAAATCTAAATAAAACCTACTATCATTACCTAAATAATTCATATTTAAAACTAAATACTTACCTGTAAAATAAACCCTAAGCTAGCTACAATATAACTAATAGTTACATTGTAGCTAGCTAAGGGTTAATTTTAATTTTACAGGCAAGTTTGTATTTATTTTAACTAGGTAGAATAGTTACTAAATAGTTATTAACTATTTAATAACTACCTAGTTAAAATAGATACAAATTTACCTGTAAAATAAAACCTAACCTGTCTTACACTAACACCTAACATTACACTACAATTAATTAATTAAATACAATTACCTAAATTACAAAAACAAACCAACACTAAATTACACAAAATAAAAAAAGAAATTTTCAGATATTTAAACTAATTACACCTAATAACCCTATCAAAATAAAAAAGCCCCCCCAAATAAAAAAAAACCCTAGCCTAAACTAAACTACCAGTAGCCTTTTGCGGGGCATAGCCCCAAAGAAATCAGCTCTTTTAAAAATACAAACAACCCCCCAACAGTAAAACCCACCACCCACACAACCAACCCCCCAAATAAAATCCTAACTAAAAAAACCTAAGCTCCCCATTGCCCTGAAAAGGACATTTGTATGGGCATTGCCCTTAAAAGGGCATTAAGCTCTTTTTCAGCCCAAAAGCTCTAATCTAAAAATAAAACCCACCCAATAAACCCTTAAAAAAACCATAACACTAACCCCCGAAGATCCACTTACAGTTTTGAAGACCGGACATCCATCCTCAACGAAGCCGGGAGAAGTCTTCATCCAAGCGGCAAGAAGTCCTCAACATAGCCGGGAGAAGTCTTCATCCAAGCCGGCAGAAGTGGTCCTCCAGACGGGCAGAAGTCTTCATCCAGACGTGGAGCATCCTCTTCTTCCGACGACTAACGACGAATGAAGGTTCCTTTAAATGACATCATCCAAGATGGCGTCCCTTGAATTCCGATTGTCTGATAGAATTCTATCAGCCAATCGGAATTAAAGGTGAAAAAATCCTATTAGCTGATGCAATCAGCCAATAGGATTGAGCTTCAATCCTATTGGCTGATCCGATCAGCCAATAGGATTGAGCTTGCATTCTATTGGCTGATTGGAAAAGCCAATAGAATGTGAGTTCAATCCTATTGGCTGATTGGATCAGCCAATAGGATGGAAGCTCAATCCTATTGGCTGATTGCAAATAGGATTTTATTTGCCAATAGGATTTTTTCACCTTTAATTCTGATTGGCTGATAGAATTCTATCAGCCAATCAGAATTCAAGGGACGCCATCTTGGATGATGTAATTTAACCCTTTGAGTGCTAAGCACTTTCCCCACCTGGGTGCTAAGCTGAATTGAGGGCTTTTTAATTTTTAATTTGTTTAACTTTTTTTTGAGATCCCCAATACTTAGCACTTGGAACGGTTAGGCCAGTGATTTTTAACCTTTTTTTTGCCGTGGCACACTTTTTTACATTAAAAAATCCTGTGGCACACCACCATTCCAAAATTTTAAAAAATCACACATTGTATCCTAATACAGTATATATATATATATATATATATATATATATATATATATATATATACACACACATATACTGTATGTATTGTGCTGTGATGCCATGCCTCCTACAAACTATACATGACATATTGACATTCATTCACAAACAATCATAATGATTGTCTGTGAATGAGTTTCAATGTCATGGTTGTAAATGATGCCTGTCACATACCTCCCAATATTTCAAAATTTGAAAGAGGGACACCCCTGCACTGGGAGTAAAAAAACAAGCAAAATTTTAAAAATATGTCACACTGTTGTCAGTCTGCTGTGGCACACCTGAGGATCTCTCACGGCACACTAGTGTGCCACGGCACACTGGTTGAAAAACACTGGGTTAGGCGATTACCTTTCCAATGGTGGGTCTTGGGGGTCTGTAGCTGTTTAGATGCCTGAGATACAGGTTTCTAAGCAGCATGCCCCCTTTCACTATACTGTCCATTGTAGGAGCGGGTGGGAGCCCCCAGATCTCCCTCAAGGTGGGAGAGTGCTAGCGAACAGCTCTGATCCGTCATTAGCACCTGAGTGGGAAACTCTGTGACGGCTCAGAGCCGTCGTTAGCACCCAAAAAGGAACCTTCATTCGTCGTTAGTCATCGGAAGAAGAGGATGCTCCGTGCCAGATGTCTTGAAGATGGAGCCGCTCCGCACTGGATGGATGAAGATAGAAGATGCTGTCTTGATGAAGACTTCTGCCCGTCTGGAGGACCACTTCTTCTGGCTTGGATGAAGACCTCCTGGCTTTGTTGTGGACTTCTTGCCACTTGGATGAAGACTTCTCCTGGCTTCGTTGGGGATGGATGTCCAGTCTTCAAAACTGTAAGTGGATCTTTGGGGGTTAGGGTTTTTTGGGTGGGTTTTATTTTTAGGGCTGAAAAAGAGCTAAATGCCCTTTGAAGGGCCATGCCCATATAAATGCCCTTTTCAGGGCAATGGGGATCTTAGGTTTTTTTAGTTAGGATTTTATTTGGGGGGTTGGTTGTGTGGGTGGTGGGTTTTACTGTTGGGGGGTTGTTTGTATTTTTTTTTTTTACAGGTAAAAGAGCTGATTTCTTTTGGGCAATGCCCCACAAAAGGCCATTTTAAGGGCTATTGGTAGTTTAGTTTAGGCTAGGGTTTTTTATTTTTTTGGTAGGGCTAGTAAATTAGGTGTAATTAGTTTAAATATCTGATAATTTATTTTTTATTTTGTGTAATTTATTGTTAGTTTTTTTTTGTAATTTAGGTAATTGTATTTAATTAATTTAATGTATTTAATTGTAGTGTAATGTTAGGTGTTAGTGTAAGACAGGTTAGGTTTTATTTTACAGGTAATTTTGTATTAATTTTAACTAGCTAGTTAGTAAATAGTTAATAACTATGTAGTAACTATTCTACCTAGTTAAAATAAATACAAACTTGCCTGTAAAATAAAAATAAACCCTAAGCTAGATACAATGTAACTATTAGTTATATTGTAGCTAGCTTAGGGTTTATTTTACAGTAAGTATTTAGTTTTAAATAGTAATATTTAGGTAATGCTAGTAGGTTTTATTTAGATTTATTTTATTTATATTAAAGTTAGGGGGTGTTAGGGTTATACTTAGGTTTAGGGGTTAATACATTTAGTATAGTGGCGGCGACATTGGGGCGGCAGATTAGGGGTTAATAAATGTAGGTAGGTGGCGGCGATGTTAGGGGTGGTATTTTAGGGGTTAATAATATTTAACTAGTGTTTGCAAGGTGGGAGTATGGCGGTTTAGGGGTTAATATGTTTATTATAGTGGCGGCGATGTCCGGAGCGGCAGATTAGGGGTTAATCATTTTATTTTAGTTTTTGCGATGCGGGTGGGCCCCGGTTTAGGGGTTAATAGGTAGTTTATGGGTGTTAGTGTACTTTTTAGCACTTTAGTTATGAGTTTTATGCTACAGCTTTGTAGTGTAAAACTCATAACTACTGACTTTAGATTACGAATCTTGTGGGATAGGCTATACCGCTCACTTTTTGGCCTCCCAGAAAAAGCTTGTAGTACCGACCCTATGGAAGTCCCATTGAAAAAAGACTTTACGCAAATTGCGTAAGTTAATTTGCGGTACGGCCAAAAAAGTGTGTGGTGCCCCTAAACCTGCAAGGCTCGTAATACCAACGGGAGTGAAAAGCAGCGTTATAACCGATAATGCTGCTTTTTCACTCATAACGCAAAACTCGTAATCTAGCCGTCAGGAATTTCAGTGTGATGGCTGCATTCTAGTGCTGTATCCATTTTTAATTGTATTTTGAAGTTCAGCACATTTTTAAGTGCTGGTATTTTTGTTATTTTATTCATGAAGAACTTTTGATTAAAAAATTATCAGGCACACAAAAGCACTATGTTGCTCATTATTTTAGTTGTAAAACAGTAAGTACATGCTTACACACATCTCATCTCTAGGCATGTAAATAGCAGCTATATCATTTAATCTGTCCTCCTTTAGCTACGTCAAATAATAAAATGTTGTTTTATTGGTTGATTACATCCTTTATTTTCGTCCTCAAAGTAACAACGGTTGGATGTTACTTGCCTTATTTCAGGACATTTACTTCAGAATCTATAATAACATCTAGAATGTAGAATACGACTTCTTACTTCCCACCATGAAGCTTTTAGCCAATATTAAGCTACAATTGGCTAATATTAAAAATTGCATTGTTTCAATTATAATTAAATACATTTATATTAAATGATGCAATGAATTTGTGGTATAGATAGCTGAAAATTAGATATTAGAAAATATTACATTGCCCCCAATATTACATCATAATGCCACCTGAATACTTCATATTGCCACCCAGCTGGCAACATTTTCTGTAGAGAACACTGGGTATGCCAAACTCTTTTAGTAGATTTTCCAAAATATCTATCTATTATAGCTTTTGTATTTTCTTATAAATTGAAAATTGATATTAGTAAGGCTTTAAAGGGACGCTCAAGTCAAAATTAAACTTCATGATTCAGATACAACATGCAATTTTAAACAACTTTCCAATTTACATCCATTAACAAAATGTGCAGTGTCTTTTTATAGTTACACTTTTTGAGTCACCAACTCCTACTGAGCATGTGCAAGAATTCACAGCATATACGTATATGCATTTGTGATTGGCTGATGGCTGTCACATGATACAGGGGGAGTGGAAATAGACATAACTTTGCAATTTATTTAACAAAAATCTACTACTGATTTGAAGTTCAGACTAAGTGCTATTGCATTGTCTTCTTATCATGCATTTGTTGATTATGCAAATCTACAGTGTTGACTGGTCCTTTAAGGTGTGGGGATTGGGGAAGTTTAGAATAAAATTAAATCTTAATTTTTTTTTTCATCACAGACTATAATAACCTTTAACCATGCCTCTGTGTTAACTCTGCATCTGCTAGTTATGTCTTAAACAGTTTATTGCATTCAGTATGCATCCTTTTACTTCCTTCTCTAATTTGGCTATGCTATCTTTCTGAGTCGTTATCTCGTTCTAATTACCTCTCTAGCCTTCAAGAGAGTTTAGTGAATCCTGACCTACTATATATATTTGATTATTTTAAACAATAAGAACTGGCTGTACAATGATCATGACTGTCTGCCATTATGTTAATCAGCAAACCTCTCTAGCAATTAGCATATTTTGGCAAATATTATTCTGTGTCATTAATTAGCAGCGACAAGGATTTCAAAGAACGAACAAGTTTAGAAACAAATGGTACAATAAGGGATCATTTTAATGAGCTTTAAAAATAGTCCAAAACTTTTCATTTGGACTAGAAAGATAGATAGATAATTTAGATTACGAGTTTTGAGCGCTATAGGGAAATTAACGAACGCAAGGAAAGTTGCGTTATTTAACCCCCTATAGCGCAGCTGTTATAAGTTTTAAAAAACTGGCTTGTGCGGGTGATATGGTTGCGTTGAGCTCCATACCACGCCCAAAACAAGCGCTATTTTGACAAGCTCGTACACGCTTTCCCCATAAACATCAATGGGGAGAAGGTGTCAGAAAAAAGCCTAACACCTGCGATCGCGGAAAGAAAAGCTCCTTAACGCAGCCTCATTGATGTCTATGGGGAAAGAAAACTAACATGTAAACCCAACACCCAAACATAAACCCCACGTCTAAACACCCCTAATCTGCCCCCCACCAACATCGCCAACACCTACTTAATGTTATTAACCCCTAATCTGCCACCCCCAATATCGCCGCCACCTAACTAAAGCTATTAACCTCTAATCTGCCGCTCCCGATATCGCCGCCACTATAATAAAGTTATTAACCCCTATTCCGCCGCACCCCAACATCGCCGCCACTATATTAAAGTTATTAACCCCTATTCTGCGCTCCCCGACATCGCCACAACTAAATAAAGTTATTAACCCCTAAACCTCTGTCCCCCACATCACTACCACTAAATAAATCTATTAACCCCTAAACCACCAGCCCCCCACATCGCAAAAATCTAAATTAAACTATTAACCCCTAACCCTAACGTAACCCTAACACCCCCTAACTTTAACAAAATTAAACTAGAGCTAAACTAAAGTTACAATTATTAACTAAATAATATCTATTTAAAACTAAATACTTACCTGTGAAATAAAACCTAAGCTCGCTACAATATAACTAATAGTTATATTGTAGCTAGCTTAGGTTTTATTTTTATTGCACAGGTAAGTTTGTATTTATTTTAACTAGGTAGGCTAGTTAGTAAATAGTTATTAACTATTTACTAACTACCTAGTTAAAATAAATACAAACTTAACTGTAAAATAAAACCTAACCTGCCTTACACTAAAACCTAAAATTACAACAAAAAAACACTAAATTACAAAAAAAAACAAAAAACGAAATGATCAAAAATAAAAAAGAATTACACCTAATCTAATAGCCCTATCAAAATAAAAAAGCCCACCCAAAGTAAAAAAAAAAACACTAGCCTACAATAAACTACCAATAGCCCTTAAAAGGGCTATTTGTGGGGCATTGCCCCAGATATCAGCTCTTTTACCTGTAAAAAAATACAAAGACCCCTCCAGCAGTAAAACCCAACCCCCCCAAATATTTTTTTTTAACTGTAACAGTTTTTGTAGTCCCGCTTGAACGATCTTCATCCAAGTGGCGAGAAGTTTTCATCCAGGCGGCCTCTTCAATCTTCACCCCGGCGGCAAAGTCCTCATCCAAGCAGCGATAAGTCTTCATCCTGGCGGCCTCTTCAATCTTTATCCAGGCGGCATCTTCTATCTTGATCCCGGTGGCGCGGAGCGGGTCCATCCTGAAGACATCCGGCTTGGAGCATCCTTTTCATTCGGTCGTCGCCGTACACTGAATCTTCAATGCAAGGGACGTGATTCAAGAGGGCGTCCCTTGCATTCCTATTGGCTGAAAAATTTTAATCAGCCAATAGGAATTAGGGCTGCTAAAATCCTATTGGCTGTTCAAATCAGCCAATAGGATTTAAGCAGCTCTCATTCTATTGGCTAATTTGAATCAGCCAATAAAATGAGAGCAGCTTAAATCCTATATTTTCAGAGTTAAAAGACGAATGCACAGACTTGTAATCTAGCTGATAGATAGATAAATACACATATAATAAACTTGATTTTTAAGAATCCAAAAATAACTAATTTATCTTAAAAACATAAATTGCTATATAAAATAAATAAAGGATTTTACAATTATTATAAAAGCATTATTATACTATCAGTTAAAGGGGCATTGGAACTTTTTTCCCTCTGGTCCACCTAGCCGATGGCATTTCTACATCCTATTATAGAGGATCCTGTGCTGAATAAGTCATGGTTTTATGTAATGTTTTCCCTATCATCCAATGAGCATTAATACAACAGTATCTGCTGTGCATAAACATGTATTTTTAGCACATTTTCGTTTTTATTGAAACAGCATTCACTTAAACTTTACATGCAAACTAAACATTTCAGCAACAACGGCTGCTCTTTCATATGCAATGTATACGTTTAATTGCCCTTTTTCATTTGCAATTTAGCATGCTTAAATATTTTCCCTCTGGACATCACATTCTAACTCTGAGATTGACAATTTCTTTACACCCCTGGCACCAATCTCACAAAAGATAATTAGTGTGTACGCTTGATTAACAGTTAATGAGAAAATAAGAGTTAAAGGGACATTTGTCACAAAGAAAATCTGATTATATCCAACAGAATTAGATGATTTGTGTATGGAGTAAATACATTAGGAACTAGGAAAAGCTAAAGATTCTTTAGGATAAAAAATACCCTCAAAATATATGTGTTTGTCTGTGTGTGTGTATATATATATTTCTTTCTAACAAATAAAGTCGCTGATATTTCATGCTGATGCACAATGTGGTGTATATATGTATATTACCCAGATCACAATGTGACAACATGCTGGGAGGTAGCGGCTCCAGAAAGCATATGGGGGTCTCACCATCATATTATGTTGTCTCTGGTGTTCCATGGGCGTGGTCGGGGTGGGTGGAGGCCTACTCCTCAGTCTAATGGGGTTGAAAAATAGATGATGGGGGGGGGGGCTTTTTCACCCCCTGCACCCCTTCTAGGACCACCAGTGATCCTGGGTCATTACTATATTGCTATGCCAAAACAAGCAAATATCTTGGTCTAAAAACTTTTAAAGTGATATGGATGGCAAAGTTAAATTTTCATGATTAAAAAAAAGAAGTTCCAATTTATTTCTGCTATCACATGTATTCTAGGTATACTTTTTTGACTCGCAGTCCCTTTCTATGAGAGCATACTGAGATAGGCTCATAAATGTGCACGTGTCTTAAGCCCTAAGGGCCAGATTACAAGTGGAACGCTAATTAATGCTCCCACACGAACGCTCACCAGGTTACGCTCATATTATGAGTTGAAAGTAAACTGTTTTTGCTCACAAGTTAACTGGACGAGTGCAAAAAGCCGAACTTAGAATATCATGTGAGTGTTCACGTATTCCCCATAGAAGTCAATTGAGAAAAAAAGTGGGAAAAAATTAGACACCCTACTTGCACGCAAAACCAATTGCATATTCTCATGTGCACTAACCCGACCTGAAAAACATAATTTATGTAAGAACTTACCTGATAAATTCATTTCTTTCATATTAGCAAGAGTCCATGAGCTAGTGACGTATGGGATATACATTCCTACCAGGAGGGGCAAAGTTTCCCAAACCTTAAAATGCCTATAAATACACCCCTCACCACACCCACAATTCAGTTTAACGAATAGCCAAGAAGTGGGGTGATAAGAAAAAAGTGCGAAAGCATATAAAATAAGGAATTGGAATAATTGTGCTTTATACAAAAAAATCATAACCACCACAAAAAAGGGCGGGCCTCATGGACTCTTGCTAATATGAAAGAAATGAATTTATCAGGTAAGTTCTTACATAAATTATGTTTTCTTTCATGTAATTAGCAAGAGTCCATGAGCTAGTGACGTATGGGATAATGACTACCCAAGATGTGGATCTTTCCACGCAAGAGTCACTAGAGAGGGAGGGATAAAATAAAGACAGCCAATTCCTGCTGAAAATAATCCACACCCAAAATAAAGTTTAATGAAAAACATAAACAGAAGATTCAAACTGAAACCGCTGCCTGAAGTACTTTTCTACCAAAAACTGCTTCAGAAGAAGAAAATACATCAAAATGGTAGAATTTAGTAAAAGTATGCAAAGAGGACCAAGTTGCTGCTTTGCAAATCTGATCAACCGAAGCTTCATTCCTAAACGCCCAGGAAGTAGAAACTGACCTAGTAGAATGAGCTGTAATCCTTTGAGGCGGAGTTTTACCCGACTCGACATAGGCATGATGAATTAAAGATTTCAACCAAGATGCCAAAGAAATGGCAGAAGCTTTCTGGCCTTTTCTAGAACCGGAAAAGATAACAAATAGACTAGAAGTCTTTCGGAAAGACTTAGTAGCTTCAACATAATATTTCAAAGCTCTAACAACATCCAAAGAATGCAACGATTTCTCCTTAGAATTCTTAGGATTAGGACATAATGAAGGAACCACAATTTCTCTACTAATGTTGTTGGAATTCATAACCTTAGGTAAAAATTCAAAAGAAGTTCGCAACACCGCCTTATCCTGATGAAAAATCAGAAAAGGAGACTCACAAGAAAGAGCAGATAATTCAGAGACTCTTCTGGCAGAAGAGATCGCCAAAAGGAACAAAACTTTCCAAGAAAGTAATTTAATGTCCAATGAATGCATAGGTTCAAACGGAGGAGCTTGAAGAGCCCCCAGAACCAAATTCAAACTCCAAGGAGGAGAAATTGACTTAATGACAGGTTTTATACGAACCAAAGCTTGTACAAAACAATGAATATCAGGAAGATTAGCAATCTTTCTGTGAAAAAGAACAGAAAGAGCAGAGATTTGTCCTTTCAAAGAACTTGCGGATAAACCTTTATCTAAACCATCCTGAAGAAACTTTTTCTCGGAATTCTAAAAGAATGCCAAGAAAAATGATGAGAAAGACACCAAGAAATATAAGTCTTCCAGACTCTATAATATATCTCTCTGGATACAGATTTACGAGCCTGTAACATAGTATTAATCACAGAGTCAGAGAAACCTCTTTGACCAAGAATCAAGCGTTCAATCTCCATACCTTTAAATTTAAGGATTTGAGATCCTGATGGAAAAAAGGACCTTGCGACAGAAGGTCTGGTCTTAGCGGAAGAGTCCACGGATGGCAAGAGGCCATCCGGACAAGATCCGCATACCAAAACCTGTGAGGCCATGCCGGAGCTACCAGCAGAACAAACGAGCATTCCTTCAGAATCTTAGAGATTACTCTTGGAAGAAGAACTAGAGGCGAAAAGATATAGGCAGGATGATACTTCCAAGGAAGTGATAATGCATCCACTGCTTCCGCCTGAGGATCCCGGGATCTGGACAGATACCTGGGAAGTTTCTTGTTTAGATGAGACGCCATCAGATCTATTTCTGGAAGCTCCTACATTTGAACAATCTGAAGAAATACCTCTGGGTGAAGAGACCATTCGCCCGGATGCAACGTTTGGCGACTGAGATAATCTGCTTCCCAATTGTCTATACCTGGGATATGAACCGCAGAGATTAGACAGGAGCTGGATTCCGCCCAAACCAGAATTCGAGATACTTCTTTCATAGCCAGAGGACTGTGAGTCCCTCCTTGATGATTGATGTATGCCACAGTTGTGACATTGTCTGTATGAAAACAAACGATTCTCTCTTCAGAAGAGGCCAAGACTGAAGAGCTCTGAAAATTGCACGGAGTTCCAAAATATTGATCGGTAATCTCACCTCCTGAGATTCCCAAACTCCTTGTGCCGCCAGAGATCCCCACACAGCTCCCCAACCTGTGAGACTTGCATCTGTTGAAATTACAGTCCAGGTCGGAAGAACAAAAGAAGCCCCCTGAATTAAACGATGGTGATCTGTCCACCACGTTAGAGAGTGTCGTACAATCAGTTTTAAAGATATTAATTGAGATATCTTTGTGTAATCCCTGCACCATTGATTCAGCATACAGAGCTGAAGAGGTCGCATGTGAAAACGAGCAAAGGGGATCGCGTCCGATGCAGCAGTCATAAGACCTAGAATTTCCATGCATAAGGCTACTGAAGGGAATGATTGTGACTGAAGGTTTCGACAAGCTGAAATCAATTTTAGACGTCTCTTGTCTGTTAAAGACAGAGTCATGGACACTGAATCTATCTGGAAAC
This sequence comes from Bombina bombina, assembly GCF_027579735.1. NCBI lineage: Eukaryota > Metazoa > Chordata > Amphibia > Anura > Bombinatoridae > Bombina > Bombina bombina. The sequence continues at coordinate 478,411,047 of NC_069499.1, forward strand.
CCAGAAAGGTTACCCTTGTCTGAGGAATCAATGAACTTTTTAGTGAATTGATCCTCCAACCATGATCTTGAAGAAACAACACAAGTCGATTCGTATGAGATTCTGCTAAATGTGAAGACTGAGCAAGTACCAAGATATCGTCCAAATAAGGAAATACCACAATACCCTGTTCTCTGATTACAGACAGAAGGGCACCGAGAACCTTTGTAAAAATTCTTGGAGCTGTAGCTAGGCCAAACGGCAGAGCCACAAACTGGTAATGCTTGTCCAGAAAAGAGAATCTCAGGAACTGATAATGATCTGGATGAATCGGAATATGCAGATATGCATCCTGTAAATCTATTGTGGACATATAATGCCCTTGCTGAACAAAAGGCAAGATAGTCCTTACAGTTACCATTTTGAACGTTGGTATCCTTACATAACGATTCAATATTTTTAGATCCAGAACTGGTCTGAAGGAATTCTCCTTCTTTGGTACAATGAAGAGATTTGAATAAAACCCCAGCCCCTGTTCCAGAACTGGAACTGGCATAATTACTCCAGCCAACTCTAGATCTGAAACACATTTCAGAGATTCTTGAGCTTTCACTGGATTTACTGGGACACGGGAAAGAAAAAATCTCTTTGCAGGAGGTCTTATCTTGAAACCAATTCTGTACCCTTCTGAAACAATGTTCTGAATCCAAAGATTGTGAACAGAATTGATCCAAATTTCTTTGAAAAAACGTAACCTGCCCCCTACCAGCTGAGCTGGAATGAGGGCCGCACCTTCATGTGGAATTAGAAGCTGGCTTTGCTTTTCTAGAAGGCTTGGATTTATTCCAGACTGGAGATGGTTTCCAAACTGAAACTACTCCTGAGGATGAAGGATCAGGCTTTTGTTCTTTGTTGAAACGAAAGGAACGAAAACGATTATTAGCCCTGTTTTTACCCTTAGATTTTTTATCCTGTGGTAAAAAAGTTCCTTTCCCACCAGTAACAGTTGAGATAATAGAATCCAACTGAGAACCAAATAATTTGTTACCCTGGAAAGAAATGGAAAGTAGAGTTGATTTAGAAGACATATCAGCATTCCAAGTTTTAAGCCATAAAGCTCTTCTAGCTAGACATAAACCTGACATCAACTGTGATAATATCAAAAATGGCATCACAGATAAAATTATTAGCATGTTGAAGAAGAAGAATAATATTATGAGAATCATGATCTGTTACTTGTTGCGCTAAAGTTTCCAACCAAAAAGTTGAAGCTGCAGCAACATCAGCCAATGATATAGCAGGTCTAAGAAGATTACCTGAACACAGATAAGCTTTTCTTAGAAAGGATTCGATTTTCCTATCTAAAGGATCCTTAAACGAAGTACCATCTGACGTAGGAATAGTAGTACGTTTAGCAAGGGTAGAAATAGCCCCATCAACTTTAGGGATTTTGTCCCAAAATTCTAATCTGTCAGACGGCACAGGATATAATTGCTTAAAACGTTTAGAAGGAGTAAATGAATTACCCAAATTATTCCATTCTCTGGAAATTACTTCAGAAATAGCACAAGGAACAGGAAAAACTTCTGGAATAACCACAGGAGATTTAAAGACCTTATCTAAACGTTTAGATTTAGTATCAAGAGGACCAGAATCCTCAATTTCTAAAGCAATTAGTACTTCTTTAAGTAAAGAACGAATAAATTCCATTTTAAATAAATATGAAGATTTATCAGCATCAATCTCTGAGACAGAATCCTCTGAACCAGAAGAGTCATTAGAATCAGAATGATGATGTTCATTTAAAAATTCATCTGTATAAAGAGAAGTTTTAAAAGATTTTTTATGTTTACTAGAAGGAGGAATAACAGACATAGCCTTCTTGATGGATTCAGAAACAAAATCTCTTATGTTATCAGGAACATTCTGAACATTAGATGTTGATGGAACTGCAACAGGTAATGGTACATTACTAAAGGAAATATTATCTGCATTAACAAGTTTGTCATGACAATTAATACAAACAACAGCTGGAGGAATAGCTACCAAAAGTTTACAGCAGATACACTTAGCTTTGGTAGTTCCAGCACCAGACAGCGATTTTCCTGAAGTATATTCTGACTCAGATGCAACGTGAGACATCTTGCAATATGTAAGAGAAAAAACAACATATAAAGCAAAATTAATCAAATTCCTTAAATGACAGTTTCAGGAATGGGAAAAAATGCCAGTGAACAAGCTTCTAGCAACCAGAAGCAATATATAATGAGACTTAAATAATGTGGAGACAAAAGCGACGCCCATATTTTTTTAGCGCCAAATAAGACGCCCACATTATTTGGCGCCTAAATGCTTTTGGCGCCAAAAATGACGCCACGTCCGGAACGCCGACATTTTTTGGCGCAAAAGAACGTCAAAAATGACGCAACTTCCGGCGACACGTATGACGCCGGAAACAGAAAAGATTTTTTGCGCCAAAAAAGTCCGCGCCAAGAATGACGCAATAAAATGAAGCATTTTCAGCCCCCGCGAGCCTAACAGCCCACAGGGAAAAAAGTCAAATCTTTAAGGTAAGAAAAATATTTGATTCAAATGCATTATCCCAAATATGAAACTGACTGTCTGAAAATAAGGAATGTTGAACATCCTGAGTCAAGGCAAATAAATGTTTGAATACATATATTTAGAACTTTATTAAAAAAGTGCCCAACCATAGCTTAGAGTGTCACAGAAAATAAGACTTACTTACCCCAGGACACTCATCTACATGTTTGTAGAAAGCCAAACCAGTACTGAAATGAAAATCAGCAGAGGTAATGGTATATTTATAAGAGTATATCGTCGATCTGAAAAGGGAGGTAAGAGATTAATCTCTACGACCGATAACAGAGAACCTATGAAATAGACCCCGTAGAAGGAGATCATTGAATTCAAACAGGCAATACTCTCCTCACATCCCTCTGACATTCACTGCACGCTGAGAGGAAAACCGGGCTCCAACCTGCTGCGGAGCGCATATCAACGTAGAATCTAGCACAAACTTACTTCACCACCTCCATAGGAGGCAAAGTTTGTAAAACTCAATTGTGGGTGTGGTGAGGGGTGTATTTATAGGCATTTTAAGGTTTGGGAAACTTTGCCCCTCCTGGTAGGAATGTATATCCCATACGTCACTAGCTCATGGACTCTTGCTAATTACATGAAAGAAATATTAATATTTCACATTAAAATGTTCTTCACATAGAAGACTATGTTCTATGTATTCATAAATACATATTTCTGCATAAATTAGCTTGAACTAACACTCCATGTGAGAGCTGCTATATATAAGAGATATCTGATATTTAACAGCTCTCACATGGAGTGTTAGTTCAAGCTAATTTGTTCTGTCTCTTCAGTCCTGTGGTTTAGTACAAGGAGTAGACATCTCTCCTGCATTCTCAAACTAAAGATCTGTCCCACACCAATATCACTGCACAGTAAAAGCTTGTTTTTGGAGGCGATGAATATTGTCTAACTTTTAGCAAAGAAAGGCACATTCCTTCTGTAAAAGTGTTTTCCAGTTTCTACACTGGGGCTATCCACCCCTCTCTCCATACTCCGGAGGTGGACAAGATTTTCACCGCCAGATTCTCACCACGGAATGAAAGATTAAAGGAGTCCAACAATTCCATTCGATACAAGGATACTACACAGACTTTATTGGGAGGGATTCTGATCCAAGCAAAGACAGATCTATTCTAGAACAGATTGACTGAGGAGTTTTCTACCATCCCTTCCCCTTAAAGCTGCATACTTACCTCATAAGATTGCGGTTAGTTCTGGTAAGCAGAAATTTCTATTATCATACAGTTTCTACAATAGGATTATTTGCAGAAACGGACTATAATATTTGTCTGACAACAGCAGTTCAAAGTATTACTGACTTTGTTATAGAGACATTACTTATCTGTGCGCCATCTGTTTATTATTGATTTTCTCTTTCATTTTTACATTTCTAATAGTGACACGGGTACACTACATCAATACTCAGGCAGCACGATTACGATCAAACTATATAATTATTATATACTGCATTATTATTGAAAAATATGTTATGGTGATTTTATACTATAGGGTATAAGTGAGAATTATTTTTATAAATAGAAAACTTACCCTTTGGTTATAGTAATAACACATATTATACATAACAAATCAATATATAAGTAGGTTTAGCGCTGGTGACGTTCTTTTATATATATATATTTTCTTTTTGTATTGTTATTTATATATTTTTTGCTCTCCGTGCACATATATTGGGATATATTGGAATTAGTTTCTCGTGGTGCTGATTTAATTTAAATAAACACATATATATATAGGCATTTATATGAATGTATCTCTATGTTAAAGCCCTTTGCAGTCCTTTTTTTCTAACACCTGAGACTTCGTTTCTTTGAGCCCTTTTTATTGCAATTTTCCTTTTAAATAAGTTTTATTAGATAGTGTTATTATGAGTGTAACTGTGCTTTTAAATGTATTTGTTATGTGTTTTGTGACACTTTTTTGTCCAATTGTGACAGTTAACCAGAGCTCTGAAGTTCCGGTAATCATTCTAGCGTAAATCGAGATTGCACTCACGAATTCGCATTTACTTTCAACTTAATAATACGAGTGCAATTTAACTAGCGTGCAAATGGCACCGAAAACCCTATATCGCTCACGGGCAAACAATAGCTCACCACTTGCAATCTAGCTCAAAGAGTTTAAAGGTAAATGAAACCCAAAATTTTCTTTCATGATTCAGATTTTAACCCCTTAATGACCACAATGTACCCTGTATGTCACTGGTCGTTAAGGGTTTTTTCAGGACATAATAGCACAAGTCTAGCAAGAACACACTATTAATGCCCTCCCTCCAGAAGGCTTTGTGGAATAGAGCAGTCTTAACGTTGGTGGCAAGACCGCGCTATAAAATAATCAAGTCCCAAAAAAAGGCCAGCGACATACAGGGTACGTCGCTGGTCCTTAAGGGGTTAAACAACTTTCTAATTTACTTCTATTATCAAAATGTATTCGTTCTCTTGGTATATTTTGCTGAAAAGCAGGGACATAAGGTCAAGAGTGTGCACGTGTCTGGAGCACTATACGGCAGTAGTTTTGCAAGA
>NC_069499.1:478421172-478441172 GCF_027579735.1 Bombina bombina
TAATGAATTACACATCCTTCCTCCAAACCTTGTGAACATAGGTTCTAATGTGACCAACGAACCCCTAAATTTTTGTTTAGTTAGTATCTGATTATAGACAGAACGTTTTTTCCATACATTAGGTGATGCTTATTATTGTAATTCATACAAATTCATATAAGCACTTTTATTTACCCTTCTATCTCATACTATGGTTCTGTTGCCCTGTGGACTAATAAATTTAAAGCTTAGCCTTAGAACAACTTATTTTCTTTTCTTATTTTTTTCTGTTTTGGTAATCATTAGACTGTCTCTTAACGTGTGTAGGTGTCAATATGTCCTAAATAAGGTCAGATTACAAGTGGACCACAATCTCCAGGAGCAATATCTTGTGATCGATCTTGCACTCAGAATAAAGCACAATCTGGTATTAAATAAAAAAAATATTCAGATCATCTTAACGTGGCAGAAGCTGTTTTTATCACTTTGTATACTTTTAATGGATAGCACATTACAAGTGGTGAGTAAAATGTTGCCTCAAGCAAAATCAGAGATATCATTGTAAAATTTTGCATGTTTAAGACCTGAAGTAAACCGTTATAATATTATTATTATTAATAGTATAGTACAGAACTACATGAAAAAGCCACTACTTGTGCACTTTTAGCTTAACGCACATTCGGCTTAGTGCTCAAGCAATATTCAAGATACATTTTACTGCGCACCCCATAGAAGTTTATCATGAGATGGATTTAGTGGACTTGCACTATCCAACATACAGATGTTATCACGCCCTAAAAAATTGCTTTGGACTAATATGGGCGCAAAAATAGAAGTGCTATTGATTGCGCTCAAGTGATATTACCACACTATAGCGCTTGTTATTATTTTTTGTGCTCCACTTGTAATCTAGGCCATTATAAATTATTTTATACAGCCTTCTATACATGCTCACTGTTTTCCTAGTATAACCATTTGTACCTAATAAAACTAAACATGAAATAGAGCACATTTGACATTACATTTTATTTACCAATATAGTAACAGTTTGTTTCCTAACACTAAGGCTTTTACCCAGGTTTTCCAAATAACGACATTGGCCCAGATTACATAGTGCAGGGTGAGCTATCAGTATCTTGGATAGTGTACGTTTCCCCAGCGCCAAAGAGTGCTACTACTCCGGCTCCTGTGTGCAAGATCTCTTGACCAGACCTTTAGAGTATCAAAATGAAAGAGCTATAGGAGTGCTTGGAATACCTGTGTAGGAATCTTAGCTGAGTAGGGTCAATGGAAATTATTTGAGCAAAACCAATTAGTTAAAATGGTTCTAAAAATACGTATTTATTATACAATGTTAAAAAATAATAACATAAAATCAATATACAAATGGTATATATACAATTATACCATAATCTAGAATAGAGTATAGACCCTATCTAAACAATGTTCTCTATCTGACAATGTGAATAAAAAGGTTGCAATTACATGTGATTCAAAGCATATGATTCAGACCATAGGAATCTCGTTATGCCAATTAGACAAAGCGCATATAAATTACCAATACAGGTGATAACGTTGTTAAATCGATGAGATAGGTTAACCTTAAAAAATTGAAAAATTGGGTAAAAATTTAAAAAATTCAAAAAATTCAAAAGATAAAAAATTCAAAAAATAAAAACAGGTGTACACCTTTAAAAGCTTAGTGTCATTATCCTTGCAAAGTTGATACAAATAGTGAAAAAATCGTGAAAAAATATAATATAGTGAAAAAATATATTATAAAATTAAGTATCTAGTGATGAAAAAATCTTAGTCCTAAATCCAATAGTCTTTATGTGACAGTTTGTATCCAATAAGTGTTGATGTCAATGTCCTTGTAAATAATGATTGAATCCTAATGTTCCTTTAGTCCAAATATCGATATTCACAGTTTCCTCTACGTCCTAAATAGAAGAAAATAAACAAACATAGTGCAATATGCTAATCCAAATGTGGCTTAATAAGTATAGAACTCACTGAATTGGGACCTGAGCCTTCGATATCAGTTCACAATCTATGCGTTTCGATCCTGCTGGATCTTTCTCAAGACTGATATGGCTCTAAAAGGTCATTCCTTAAATAGGCTATTTTGGGCCCAAAAACCGCCAAAATTATGGCGCCATCTTCCGGGATTCTTTAACCCGGATATGCTTCCTCTATATGTATTAGCCCTACTGGAGGTTATGTATCTGAGCTGCCTCCGAGTGTCCCACATTGGGACTTTACACCAGATGTGTTATGTTGGTGAGATTGAAAGCGAAACCGGAAGTGATGTTGTGCGTATGACGTCATTTCCGGATTTTCGCTTCGGCTCCATGTTGGTTATGGGATATTCCCTTTTGTTAAGTTCTCTCAGATCCCCTTACGGGAGTTCCGATATCTTACATATCATGGCCACATTGGGTACATTAATACAATAACTTAGTAATAGCGATGTTGAACAAGATTGTTAAGAAAAAATATAAATAACAAATGGCAAAATGCAATAACAATAATAATACAAAATGGCAAGATACAATAATTTAAAGTGGCAAGATGCAATAACTTCATCCATACCGTTCTCCCTTTAAAGTATAAAACAGATTACTGCATTAAAGGATATCTTATCGGGTTCCTAAGATTAAATGGTATAATATTTTTCCATATACCTATTTTGGCCACGTGAGATGTTTAACTTATTCTAATGATAATACTGTTAGAAAGATGTTGAAACTCCTTATATTTAAGGGAGCTTAATATGTTATCTTTGTTTTCTATTCCGTAATTTAAAATATGGAGTTCACAAATTAAAAATTGAGTTATTTGAGTCCTAGAGAGGTTCTTTCTTATTCTTAAAATTCAGTTAGAATAAGAATAAAATTAGATAAAGTTATATATAAAATATATTGCATTAATACATTAATATATATATATATATATATATATATATATATAATTATATATTAAAATATATATGATGTATAAAAACAAGTAGATAAAAATATAGATAAAAAGTATATATATCAATAAGAGAAGGATAAAAATGTTAAAAGAATAAAATGTAAAAAAGTAAGATTGGAGGATTCCATGTACGTTTAGGCTTTATTACAGTAGATGTAGTATTTCTGTACTGCCATTGAAGCCTTTTGGGAATATACAGTCTAGATTAAAAATCCATTTAGACTCTTCTCTCAAGAGTGACTTTTCAAAGTCACCTCCTCTCCAATTCTTCTTAATTTTACTTATTCCCATATATCTAAGGGTTTGGTTGGAACTATTGTGGACTTCTTTAAAATGTTTATATAGGGGAAAATCATCCTTTTTCCATTTAATTTGTAGCAGGTGTTCTCTTATCCTGTCTTTTAGTTTTCTGGATGTTTGACCTATATATTGGAGTCCACATCCACACTCTGTTAGATATATGATGCCACTATCTTGGCATTTGATCATATCCTTCATATTAAAAGTTTCGCCTGTTATTTTGGATGTAAAAGTCTGTGTTTTTCTGCCATGTTTACACACTTTGCATGAGTGGCATGGGAAAAAACCTTTTAATTGTTGTCCCAAAACGTAATTTATTATCTTCTTGGGAGTCTTTGGGATAATAGGTGCCAGAATACTCTTCAGATTCCTTGTTTTCTTGTAGATAAACCTAGGTTTTTCATTTAGATCTTTCCCAATGATGTTATCTTCTTTTAGATAATGCCAGTTCTTCCTTATGATTTTCTCGATTAGGAATCGGTTTTCACTGTACTCGGTTATAAACGGTACTTCCAATCCTGTGTCATCTCCGCGCGTTTTCTGCTGTTTATATTGTAGCATGGGTTTCCTATCCATAGTCTCTATTTCTTCTATGGTCTTTTATATGGTCGTCTCTTCGTATCCTCTTTCCAAGAATCTCTTCTTTAGGATCTTCGACTGTTCTCTCCATTTTTCGTCATCTGAGCAGTTCTTCCTTATCCTCATCATTTGACCTTTAGGAATGTTAGTCTTCCATCTTTGGAGGTGGCAACTAGTTTGATGGATGTAGTTGCAACAGTCTACTTCTTTGAAATAGGTTGAGGTAGATATCTTTCCTTTCTTTACACGGATATCTAAATCCAGAAAATGGATGTTCTTTTTACTTAGTTCATAAGTGAACTTTAGATTCGCGGTGTTCTTATTCATCACATGTATAGTGTGTTCCAAATCTTCCATGCTCCCCTTTCACACTATTAAGATGTCATCTATGTACCTTTTGAAGAGGACCAGGTCTGCGCCTGCTGGGCATGATTCCCAAAACAGGTTCTCCCATTTGCCCATGTAGAGTTTTGCATAACTAGGCGCAAACCTGGTCCCCATGGCTGTGCCGCAAATCTGATTAAAATTTTTTCCTCCATTATAAAAATAGTTATGCGTTAAAATAAAATGAATACTATCTAAAATGAACTCTCTCTGATCAGGACTTACTCCATTGTCTTTTTCTAAAAAATATCTGACTGCCTCTATGCCCAGATTGTGTGGAATACTGGTGTATAGGGCAGTGACATCGCATGTGGCTAAAATATAATTCTCCCCCCATTCCATATCATTAAATATATTGAGGACCTCAGTGGAGTCCCTTAGATAAGAGGGAAGATCTTTCACATATTTCTGTAGTCTCTTATCGATATACTCTGATAAATAACATGTTATTGATCAGATGCCCGATATTATAGGCCTCCCCGGAGGGTTTGTCTGGCTTTTATGTATCTTGGGCAGATAGTAGAATACAGGTATTCTGGGATAATCTGTCTTAATATACCTGTATTCATGTTGATTTACTATTCCCTTCATTTTCGCAGACATGAGCATGCTATCCAGATCTTTTTTTAAAGAATCTGTAGGATCTTTCGTCAAAACCTTATAAGTATCAGAGTCACCTAAGATTCTATTTGCCTCTTTTTCATAATCCTCCTTGTTCAAAATTATAATCCCTCCCCCTTTGTCGGCTGGTTTGATTGTAATGTTTTTATTCTTCTCCAAGTTTACAATGGTGTCTAATTGTACTTTGTTCAAATTATGGTGATGTGTTATTTAGTTTCTTTATTTCGTTGCAGACTATATTCTCGAATGTCTCAATGTGAGGCCCTTTATGTGTGATAGGAAAAAAGGTTGATTTCGGTTTTAGAGTCGTGTATGCCGATTTGTCCTTACTGGATGTTACTATTTCGGTAGTCACTGGTGAATGGTTAGATCTCTCCAGTGCTGTTTTACAGAAAAACCTTTTGAGTGTTAATTTCCTTACCAACTGTTTGAAATGAGTGTAAGTTTGAAATTTAGGCCTCTAGATGGAGCATAAGATAAACCCAAAGATAAAATCTCGATATCTTTCGAATCAAGATTAGCTCTACTCAAATTATATATCCCTTTTTGCTTTGGATCTGATTTACTGGTGGACGGTATTATGGTGGGCTCAGTTTCTGATACATCTTTATATTTATCCTTTCTCTTTTTCTGTTGTATTTTTAATCCTGCTCTTCTACCCCTGTGGTTTTTCTTTTTATGACTGGACTTTCTTCTGTGTCCTGTGTTCGATTTTTCCTTTTGGATTGTTTGTTTCTGTCTATTGGGGCTAAATTTCCTTCCCCTAAAAAATGGTGATTATCATTTTGACCTTCCATACTCATAGATATATTATTCGTCGTTTGCTTTGGGGTTATTAAAGTGGGTTTTTGTGTATTCTCCTCATGTCTCAGGGGTTCAAACCTGTTTCTGGTTGATATTTGAGTATCCCCCCAGTGGTTTCTAGCCTCTGTATATTGTGTATTCTGTTGGGGTAATCTCTCGTTCTGTTCTCTGAAATGTACTCTGGGGTTTAAATTCCTATAATTTTGTCTGTGATGGTATTCTTGTATGTAGTTCCCTCTTCCTTCATAGGATGGAAATCTATTTTGGAACCTACTCTCCCATCTTGGTGGTGACCTGTTCCTTAATCTTTCTTCTCTCATGTATTGTCTTGGGGACCTACCACTAATGTATTTTTCTCTTCTCGAATACCAGGGGGATCTGACCCCATAGTCCCTATTTCTAAACTGGTTCTCAGGACTTTGATATTGGTTATAAGGAAAATTTGTTTGAGGTCTATTTGATGGGGATTTAAGATATAGGTTTTGTGTCTGGTTCAACCTTGGTTGGCATCCCCTGTTTTCATCTCTCATGTAATCTCTGGGATTGGGGTGATCTCTACTGTATCTATCCCTTGATCCTGGGTGATGTCTTTCAAAATTTGTTATATTATCATTATGGTTATAATGGTAGTTGTCGTTATTAACCCACTGTCTATGTTAATTCTTATTTTTATTATTGTTATTATTATTCCTCTTTGAGGCCACCATTGTCTACTCTGTTCTAGTATTAATACTCTCATCTTCCTCTAGTTGTTCATTATTAGTATTTGTGTCTATCTCAGATTCAGCATTGTTCTGTGTGGCTATGTTTAAATCTCTGAGTATTTTCTTAGTTTTCTTTCAGATGATTTCATCTTTAATTTTCTTGATTTTTGAGCATAGTTGCTCTTGTTTGGTCTTAAATATATTAAGATCACTAATATGCTCCATCTTTATTTCCTCTTCTTTTATATTTTTGTCTATATCTTTTAACAGATATGTTCTATAGTCTATGATGATTTGCATCAAAGTGTGTGAAATTTCTTTGGTGCCAATGGTCCACCTCTCAGAAAAAACTTGGTGTTCAATGTTAAATGAACAATTTTTCTGTACAATTAGTCCCCTAGGAATAATGTTTAACTCTAAACATTTTCTTAAATATGAAATTTCAGCAGTATATTTCGTTTCTGAAATTAATAATTTTTCTAAGGTCTTAAAAGTGGCGTCTATATCCACCACTTGGCCATCGGTTTGTTTATTGTCTTTGTTGAGGGCTTGAATTATATAAAAATTAATGTCTGTCCTTAGACTACTGATAGAATAAGAAAGAACCTCTCTAGGACTCAAATAACTCCATTTTTAATTTGTGAACTCCATACTTTAAATTACGGAATAGAAAACAAAGATAACATATTAAGCTCCCTTAAATATAAGGAGTTTCAACATCTTTCTAAAAGTATTATCATTAGAATAAGTTGAACATCTCACGTGGCCAAAATAGGTATATGGAAAAATATTATACCATTTAATCTTAGGAACCCGATAAGATATCCTTTAATGCAGTAATCTGTTTTATACTTTAAAGGGAGAACGGTATGGATGAAATTATTGCATCTTGCCACTTTAAATTATTGTATCTTGCCATTTTGTATTATTATTGTTATTGCATTTTGCCATTTGTTATTTATATTTTTTCTTAACAATCTTGCTCAACATCGCTATTACTAAGTTATTGCATTAATATACCCAATGTGGCCATGATATGTAAGGTATCGGAACTCCCGTAAGGGGATCTGAGAGAACTTAACAAAAGGGAATATCCCATAACCAACATGGAGCCGAAGTGAAAATCCGGAAATGATGTCATACGCACAACATCACTTCCGGTTTCGCTTTCAATCTCACCAACATAACACATCTGGTGTAAAGTCCCAATGTGGGACACTCGGAGGCAGCTCAGATACATAACCTCCAGTTTTAATGTAACACACTTAGAGGGCTAATACATATAGAGGAAGCATATCCGGGTTAAAGAATCCCGGAAGATGCGCAATTTTGGCGCCATAATTTTGGCGGTTTTTGGGCCCAAAATAGCATATTTAAGGAATGACCTTTTAGAGCCATATCAGTCTTGAGAAAGATCCAGCAGGATCGAAACGCGTAGATTGTGAACTGATATTGAAGGCTCAGGTCCCAACAATGAGTTCTATACTTATTAAGCCACATTTGGATTAGCATATTGCACTATGTTTGTTTATTTTCTTCTATTTAGGACATAGAGGAAACTGTGAATATCGATATTTGGACTAAAGGAACATTAGGATTCAATCATTATTTACAAGGACATTGACATCAACACTTATTGGATACAAACTGTCACATAAAGACTATTGGATTTAGGACTAAGATTTTTTCATCACTATATACTTAATTTTATAATATATTTTTTCACTATATTATATTTTTTCACGATTTTTTCACTATTTGTATCAACTTTGCAAGGATAATGACACTAAGCTTTTAAAGGTGTACACCTGTTTTTATTTTTTGAATTTTTTATCTTTTGAATTTTTTGAATTTTTTACATTTTTACCCAATTTTTCACTTTTTTAAGGTTAACCTATCTCATCGATTTAACAACGTTATCACCTGTATTGGTAATTTATATGCGCTTTGTCTAATTGGCATAACGAGATTCCTATGGTCTGAATCATATGCTTTGAATCACATGTAATTGCAACCTTTTTATTCACATTGTCAGATAGAGAACATTTTTTAGATAGGGTCTATACTCTATTCTAGATTATGGTATAATTGTATATATACCATTTGTATATTGATTTTATGATATTGTTTTTTAACATTGTATAATAAATACGTATTTTTAGAACCATTTTAACTAATTGGTTTTGCTCAAATAATTCCCATTGACCCTATCAGTATCTTGGGCCTGCTCTATCTGGTATTACAAGCCCATGGTAGGAAAGAATTACAAAAGAATATTAAACAAAGGTTGACATTTTTTAGTGTGCCCTTTACTTAGGGTGGTTTGTGAAAACACTGACGTTTTGGGGTCACAGCCCCTTCCTCTGTTTTCACAATAAATTGTTGATAATACTTACTACAAATCCAATGAGTTTGGATTTTTCTACTATTGTATCTGTAGTAGATTTGTTTAGTGTGTTATGTTTTGTATTTTATCACAAATCCTTGTCATATCTTTGTACCCAGCGCTACAGAATTTTGCGGTGCTATACAAATACAAATAAATTATTTTATATATATGTATATAAAGATTTTATATTGTATGAAGACAAAACTATTTCTATTTTTTCGAGCACCTTCGGCTTTGCACACCTTTGGGTTAGCGGTCAAGCAAAAGCCAGGATCTGAGTTTGGTAGCGCGTTCCATAGAAATCTATAAGGTTAGGAATCTAGTGTGGCCATGCTATCCAGACTCCAGGTATTAGGGCACCTGAGGCTTTTGCTGGAGCGCTACCATTTTACTTTGAACTTGTAATATGAGTGCAAGAATAAAAACGTTATTGATTAAAATTGAGCAGTATTAGCGCTCAATAGTGCTAATAGTTTTGCTCTCCACTTATAATCAAGGCCATTATTTTTTAAATACACCAGTTTTCATCAATTATGTTATGTTATATTGATTAACTGACATCACTAATTCATGACCAATAGTAACAATGATACCCAACACTATTTTTTTGCAGGCAATCATGAAACTGCTAACACACAAATGTATTGGGACCACCATGAATTTGATAGATTCTGCTGCTTTCTGCTGCCATATATATTATCTGTGTATGTTGTCTGTCATACTTGCAGGGGGGGGGGGGGTGGGAATGGACATCAAACTGAATATTTTTCTTGCATGAATACATTATTAAAATAATAATAATAATAATTAGAATAAAAAAGGTAATGCAATATTGTAAACTAAAAACGTCTTTGCAAAGCTAATGCATAGGGCTAAATTGCTCTACTGGTTTTACCGGTAGACTGACAAAGATATCCACAAGTATAAAAACAAAATGCTGCTTTAATAAGTTGTTTTATTGTTTTGTTTTTTAAGAAAATAAAAATAAAAAAAACTTCTATATATTACTTTAATGCCACTTTACTGGTAATATGGAAATATAGGAGAAACATGGTTCTAGAACAGATACTTTGCCTCACAAGTCTTGCAAGCACCTATATTAAGCATCTAAAGAACATATAATTATCCAGTAGCGATGTGCAAGATAATTTTATCCAAAACCTAATTCTGTTCTAAAAAAAAAAATCTGCTTCTTATCCTTCAACTCAGAATGACTTGTCTTGAGTACTGCCTATAACTTGTCTGTACTTTCATTTTGCGTGATGAGCTTGTAAATCAGTAATGTTGGTAAACACCATTTACAGTCTGTAGATGAATTACATAGAAAAGTGCTTCAGCCAGTTTAGAACTGAACATTAATAATGTAGAAAGAAAAAAGAATGCACAACTCACTTGTGAGCCATTGGGGGCTGCAGATACACAAACATTAACAGGTATGCAACCCATTCAAAAGCAGATTGTAGCTCTCAGAAGTCTAAATATGTTAACAATTAAAATACTAAATGAGGCATATCAGCAAAGTGTTTGTTTATTTGTCATCACATATACATTCAGTGCAAATTAAAGCACCAACAAAGTGATGTATTGTAGGGACACACTATTAAAATGCATTTCAAATTTAAATGCAAATATTTTTTTAATAATTGGAATAAACAGTTTTTTTTACAGCTGAACTTATCACTGTTTCAATGATAGATTTTATTGTGCATGGTGCACATCAAGATATGCTCTGTCCATCTTTACACCTGCTCAGAGCACCTGGGTTGCGTATATAACATCAATGACACAGTTTGCTTCATACGTGTCACTACCAGCTTTGGGTTTGAATACAGGCACACAAAGCATATGCACATATGCCCAATTCACAATTAAAGCTGTCAATGAAACTGCTGTAACTAGAAACACGCATATTGCAAAAAATGCTTGTGCTTAAAACTGAAAGGCAATCGTGTATTTCAGCTGCAAATTTTATGTCCCTTTAAATCATTTGCTGAATCAGCTTTATGTCAAACAGCTTACACTAGTTGTTTATAGGTTTTCTGCTGTTTCATCAGGATGATTGATGAAATGACAAAAAGCAAATAAACACATTATAAGTATTTGTTCTAAGAAGGTGGACTTCTGTAAATGATTACTGTACATATTTATATATGTGCTTAGAAGTTATATAATACATTTTGAAGGTGAAGCTAATAAAGTTGGCTGCACAACCTTAAATGGACAGTCTACAATAGAATTGTTATTGTTTCAAAAGATAGATAAATCCCTTTATTACCCATTCCCCAGTTTTGCATAACCAACACAGTTATATTAATATACTTTTTACCTCTGTGATTACCTTGTATCTAAGCATCTTCTGACAGCCCCCTGAGCACATGACTGTGACTATTTAAAATCTATTGAGTTGCATTTAGTACTGTGTTGTGCTAACTCTTAAATAACTTCCCAGGCGTAAACACATTCGGCTAGATTACGAGTTTTGTGGTAAGAGCGGCTTGGTACTAACTTGTAAGTTATTGCCACCACTCACCTCCCTATAGCACTGCTATTACAGGTTTTCATAAACCCAGCGTTAGCAGGCAATATTGCAGCATTGAGCAAAATTTAGCTCCATACTGCACTCAAATACCAGCGCTGCTTTGAGCTGGTTTAACGTGCTTGTGCATGATTTCCCCATAGACATGAATGGGGAGAGCCGGCTAAAAAAAAGCCTAACACCTGCAATAAAGGAGCGTAAAGCTCGGTAACGCAGCCCCATTGATTCCTATGGGGAAAGAAAAGTTATGTTTACACCTAACACCCTAACATAAACCCTGAGTCTAAACAGCCCTAATCTGCTGCCCCGACATTGCCGACACCTACAGTACACTTATTAACCCCTAATCTTCCGCCCCCGACACCGCCGCCTCCTACCTACACTTATTAACCCCTAATCTGCCGCCCCCAATGTCGCCGTCACCAACATTACACTTAATAACCCCTAATCTGCCGCCCCCGACACTGCCGCCACTATACTAAAGTTATTAACCCCTAAACCTAACCCTAAGTCTAACCCTAACCCTAACACCCACTAACTTTAATATCATTAAAATAAATCTAAATAAAAATTACTATCATTAACTAAATAATTCCTATTTAAAACTAAATACTTACCTGTAAAATAAAACCTAAGCTAGCTACAATATAACTAATAGTTATATAGGTTTTATTTTTATTTCACATGCAAGTTTATATTTGTTTTAACTATTTACTAACTACCTAGTTAAAAACTTAAAATAAATACAAATTTACCTGTAAAATAAAACCTTAGCTGTCTTACATTACAATACAATTAAATACATTACATTAATTAAATACAATTAACTAAATTACAAAAACAAACAAGCACTAAATTACACAAAATAAAAAAGAAATTATCAAATATTTAAACTAATTACACCTAATCTAATAACCCTATCAAAATAAAAAAGCCCCCCCAAAATTAAAAAAACCCTAGCCTAAACTAAACTGCCAATAGCCCTTAAAAGGGCCTTTTGCGGGGCATTGCCCCAAAGAAATCAGATCTTTTACCTGTAAAAAAAAAATACAAACAACCCCCCAACAGTAAAACCCAATCAGTCAATAGAATGCAAGCTCAATCCTATTGGCTGATTGGATCAGCCAATCGGAATTCAAGGGACGCCATCTTGGATGACGTCCCTTTAAGGAACCTTCATTCTTCGTTAGCCGTCGTCATGTTAGGATGCTCCACGCTGGATGTCTTGAAGATGGAGCCGCTCCACGCCGGATGGATGAATATAGAAGATGCCGTCTGGATGAAGACTTCTGCCGGCTTCGCTGAGGACTTCTGCCACTTTGTTGAGGATGGATGTCCGGTTTTCAAAAACTGTAAGTTGATCTTTGGGGTTTAGAGTTAGTTTTTTTTTTTAAGGGTTTATTGAGTGGGTTTTATTTTTAGCTTGGGGTTTGGGCAATGGAAAAGAGATAAATGCCCTTTTAAGAGCAATGCCCATCCAAATGCCCTTTTCAGGGCAATGGGGAGCTTAGGTTTTTTTAAATAGGATTTTTTTTGGGGGGTTGGTTGTGTGGGTGGTGGGTTTTACTGTTGGGGGGTTGTTTGTATTTTTTTTTACAGGTAAAAGAGCTGATTTCTTTAGGGCAATGCCCCGCAAAAGGCCCTTTTAAGGGTTATTGGCAGTTTAGTTTAGGCTAGGGTTTTTTTTTTATTTTGGGGGGCTTTTTTATTTTAATATGGCTATTAGATTAGGTGTAATTAGTTTAAATATTTGATCATTTCTTTATTATTTTGTGTAATTTAGTGGGGGGGGTTGTAATTTAGTTAATTGTATTTAATTAATGTAATTTATTTAATTGTAGTGTAAGGTTAGGTGTTAGTGTAAGACACGTTAGGTTTTATTTTACAGGTAAATTTGTATTTTAGCTAGGTAGTTAGTAAATAGTTAATAACTATTTACTAACTAGTCTACCTAGTTAAAATAAATACAAACTTGCCTGTGAAATAAAAATAAAACCTAAGCTAGCTACAATGTAACTGTTAGTTATATTGTAGCTAGCTTAGGGTTTATTTTATAGGTAAGTATTTAGCTTTAAATAGGAATTATTTAGTTAATTTTTATTTAGATTTATTTTAATTATATTAAAGTTAGTGGGTGTTAGGGTTAGGGTTTAACTTAGGGTTAGGTTTAGGGGTTAATAACTTTGGTATAGTGTCGGTGATGTTAGGGACAGCAGATTAAGGGTTAATAACAGTAATGTAGGGGTTAATAATATCTAACAAGTGTTTACGATGTGGGAGTGCAGCGGTTTAGGGGTTAATATGTTTACTATAGTGACAGCAATGTCCGGAGCGGCAGATTAGGGGTTAATAATTTTATGTTAGTGTTTGTGATGCGGGAGAGCCTTGGTTTAGGGGTTAATAGGTAGTTTATGGGTGTTAGTGTACTTTTTAGCACTTTAGTTATGAGTTGTATGGTACAGCTTTGTAACATAAAACCCGTAACTACTGACTTTCAGTTTACGGTACGGATCTTGATGCCCGGAGGTTTAGGGGTTAATAACTTTATTTTAAGTATACAAGGATTTCACAGTTAATAACTTTATTATAGTGTCTGCGATGTTGGGGAGTGGCGGAATAGGGGTTAATAACTTTATTATAGTGGTGGCGATGTCGGGGAGCAGCGGATTAGGGGTTAATAACTTTTATTAGTGTCAGCGATGTCGGGGGTGGCAGATTAGGGGTTAATAACTTTATTTAGGTGTCGGAAATGTCAGGGGCGGCAGATTAGGGGTGTTTAGACTAGGGGTTTATGTTAGGGTGTTTAAACGTCACTTTTTTTCCCTAGAGACATCAATGGAGTTGCATTACGAAGATTTTTCATTCCGCACTTCAGTTGTTAGTTTTTTTTTCTAACACTCTCTCCCCATTGATGTCTATGGGGGAAAGTGTGCGCAAGCACGTCAAAGCAGCCCTTAGCTTTTGTGCGGTATGGAGCTTAACGCAACCATATCGCACGAACAAGGAGACTTTTCAGTAACTCGTAATGGCAGCGCTATGGAGAGTGAAATAAAGCAACTTTTTGTCGTTAGTTTCTCACCCTGTTTAGCGCAAAATTCGTAATCTACCAGATAGTAACTGTAGTATAATAGCATATTACAAACTTTTCCCCAAAAGGATAGCAATTGATTTTTCAGAAATATGACTTATTGATGTAACAGAAAAAATCAACATGAACAGTAGTATTATATAATATGTATAGATCTGTTCATAGAAAATCCATCTGGTGCTTGGTCAAAGACTATCAGCGACTGCCAGATAATCCTAAAAGACCCTTTCATTACAGAATTACTGTTCATATGTAACCAAAATAGCTGCCACCTTTCAAAGGAAACCACTTTATATGTGTTCCTTGTAGTTTTTTTTTTATCTAAAAATAAAGCATAAAAATTCACACTGTTAGCTGATCACTATTATGTTAACTTTGTTTTGTAAAAAGAAAAATACTTCAGAATAGAAACATATCATGTCATGCCGTTAGAGCCTGCTGCTAAGTCATTTCTGACACATGCTGCTCATGTGGGAGAGAGGTACAATGGTGCAAATCCAATAAAAATAATTGCTTTAACTGTTTCATTGCTGACAGTAATAAGAATTAAATTCTGTGGTGTTAACAAAATAAATCAAAACAGTCAATTAACCATTGGCATTTAGAAAAATGATTAGCATAGCACTTCCTGTTCTAGATTCCACATAAAATTTTTAGATATTTATTTACATACACAACTTTTCACATTATATATATATATATATATATATAACTTTAAATATAAAGAAATATATATATATATATATATATATATATATATATATATACTGTATATATATATATATATATATATATATATATATATATATATATATATATTGCAAGAGAGAGATACTGAATCACGCATGTATTTATACCATAAAAAATATATGGTTCACATTTCTTATTTAAAGAAAGTGCAAAAAGAAAATGTACCACTATGTTACAGCTTTATTATTACACTATTACTTTAGAAACACAGAATTGTCAGGCAGCTGCATAGGACTTAAAGGGACGTGAAACCCAACATGTTTCTTTCATGATTCGGATAGAGAATACAATTTTAAACAACTTTCCAATTTACTTCTATTTTTTTAATTTGCTTCCTTCTCTTGTTATCCTTTGCTGAAATGTTTATCTAGGTAAGCTCAGGATCAGCAAAAAACCTTGGTTCTAGCTGCTGATTGGTGGCTACATATATATAATGATTGTGAT
Organism: Bombina bombina; assembly: GCF_027579735.1. Taxonomy (NCBI): domain Eukaryota; kingdom Metazoa; phylum Chordata; class Amphibia; order Anura; family Bombinatoridae; genus Bombina; species Bombina bombina. The sequence continues at coordinate 478,436,730 of NC_069499.1, forward strand.
TGGCTCACCCATGTGTTCAGTTAGAAACCAGAAGTGCATTGCTGCTCCTTCAACAAATGATACCAAAAAAATGAAACAAAGTAGATAATAGAAGTAAATTATAACATTGTTTACAATTATATTCTCTATCTGAATCATGTAAGAAAATATTTGGGTTTCATGTCCCTTTAAGGGAGCTGGATGGGGAGAAGTATTTAAAACCCTTGATCTCAGCTACCTTAAGTCCTAGAAACACCAAGACCTATCATTTGAAAGGCAATCAAGTGTTTTGAGGTATAATGTTAAAGTGCACTTATATAAAAACTAAAATAAAAAATCTTCACTTTGTTTGCAGGCTGGGGGTCTCTAAAACAGGTTGTCAAAAAGGCCTTGAGACCCTCATGACATTTTGTTGTATCACCCAGAAGCCCCCCTTTTTCACATTAAGCCCCTATGCAGGTTTTTATAGTCAGGTGATAACTGTGGTGACTAGAGGATCATGGGAGCCCAATATGCAAATTATATACCCGAACGACCTTTTTTATATGTGAGTAACCTTTTCTTCTTTTTACAATAGAGTTTAGGAATTTTAATTAAGGTAACTACTTTTTTTGTTTTTAGACATAATGCTATTGCACACTTAATAGACTACAGTATAGTGTAAATATAACTTTTATATGCACTGGGAAATAAAACAAAATAGTGTGACTCACTTTATTGCTATATTCACGTTATTGTGGGGGTCTGGAATTGAACCCGCAGTATCTCTGAGGTACGCCTGTACACAGTGGAGGCTCCTCCAGTTGTGCACATTCGCACATGAACCCCCTGGGCTGGGCAAGGAGGAAAAAATTGAGCAAAACAAAAAAAAAAAAAATTGAGCAAAAAAAAAAAATTGTTAAAATTTTATTTTTATTAGTGTGTGTGTTTTATTATTTATACATTTTATACATTCATTATTGATTATATGTATAGTATACAGTACACTTGTTGTAATGTATGTATAATATATTATAATATTGTTGTAAGCAGCCAAGCAGGAGGGAGCTAGGACCAGGCGGACGCCGGACGACGACAGAGCAGCCAGAGCCAGAGAAACTGCAGGATTTCAGCTCAGCTGACGTCACCAGACCAGTCCACACCGCGTCAGTCACTAGCTTCTCACTCCTCTCTAAGAGCTCTGCTGCTGTGTACTGTGCGCACACCACTCCCACAGAAGTCGTCACCTGACCTCCCCTATCCTAAACCTGATCGCACGTGCGATAAAGAAAACCCCTATCCTGCACAGTGATCTCTATGCATCACTGTGCAGGCGTAGCTCCTCCCAGCCCGGCACTGCTAATAGACTCCTATTCGCACAGGCTGAAGTGTGCGAGCTGACTTCAGCCTGTGCTCTGGCTCCTCCCACAGTCTGGCTGATGCCCTGATCTTGCCTCTGATACGCTGTTGCGTACACATGACCGCCCCCACAAGGTTCCTCCCCCTCAACGGCGCGAAAAGCTCATTGAGGAGATAGCCGTTGAGGAGAGGAGCCTTGTTTTACAGAGCACCTCTGTCACAGGCCAGCGCCAGCACTGTCATGTCATGTCATTCTGGAGTCTGGACCGGAGCAGGGGCAGGGCAGGGGCCAGGACCGGTTAACTTATTACAGGTATGTGACAGCCTCAGGCACATTTTATTCAATTGCTTTTTAATGAGAAAAGCAATAAGTATTTATAGCTAGGGAAAGCCTGGGTGTTTATATACCGGATTTGGACGTAACAGTACATGGTAAAATGTAAATGTCCAGACTGTTTAAAAGATCTGCGTGCATACAAAACCTGGGCTCAAAGGACTCCTCGCAATGCATTTGAAGTGAGCCAATCAGCTTTCTGCATTGTTGCGTGCCACCACTACACTCTCATGATCGAGTTAGGGAGGTTGTAGCTAAAAGAGCTTATCAAACTGAATCTTTGGTCTTTTATGTGAAAATACTCCTGGGCATAAATGGGACATGGTACTCAAAAATTGTTCCTTCTTAAAGAATGTTTCAATATATATATTATAACGCTTTATTTTATTTGAAAAATAGATGTTCTGTTCTTTTAGTAAACCAACATTTTCTGTGGGAGTGAGCAGTGGAGCCCCAGGTCTTAGTGTTACACTATTATGCACCATAACAAGCTTTTACTTAACCCTTTTTTCATTTATATTTTAACATGTTTAACTGCATATACTGTACATTATAGAAACATCTTGAATAAAATGTCCCTTTTTTCTTATTCAGTTAAAGTTTACTTTTAAATTCCCCATTCCATTAATTAGGTGGTTAAACAAAGTTAAAGGGACAGTCTACACTAAAATTTTTCTTATTTAAAGATAGATAATCCTGGCTGGCTGGGGGCATCATTTTATTGCAGTGGGCATCATTGTATTGCAGGGGGGGCTGGCTGGGGGCATCATTTTATTGCAGTGGGGGCTGGCTGGGGGCATCATTTTATTGCAGTGGGGGCTGGCTGGGGGCATCATTTTATTGCAGTGGGGGCTGGCTGGGGGCATCATTGTATTGCAGGGGGCTGGCTGGGGGCATCATTGTATTGCAGTGGGGGCTGGCTGGGGGCATCATTTTATTGCAGGGGGGGCTGACTGGGGGCATCATTTTATTGCAGTGGGGGCTGGCTGGGGGCATCATTTTATTGCAGTGGGGGCTGGCTGGGGGCATCATTTTATTGCAGGGGGGCTGGCTGGGTGCATCATTTTATTTCAGTGAGGGCTGGCTGGGGGCATCATTTTATTGCAGGGGGGGCTGGCTGGGGGCATCATTTTATTGCAGTGGGGGCTGGCTGGGGGCATCATTTTATTGCAGGGGGGGCTGGCCGGGGGCATCATTTTATTCAGGGAATATATGTAGTAGTACTGACTTAGAGCTTTAGAAATGTCTTCTCTGTCCTGGTTGTCTAGCCCTAGAGGAGCTTTTTCTCTGTCCCTTTCACCTATTCCTCTGTCCATGACCTTGTGTAGTCCTAAAGAGCATACAGGGATGATTTCCAAAATAATTGCTATTGCTACTCTGAATAAAATTTAAATACATTTCTAAATAAAAACAAAATAACAATCACTTAAATGGGGACTATGGTAAAAAAATTTTTTATGGGGAACCACTTTTTTAATTTCAATTATCCATTTTTCAAAGTCATTTTATATTTTACTAGAGATTAATTTATTAAATAGAATAGATTAGATTATATACTTTGTGTTAGATTTAGATTTTTTTTATTCAACCTTTAAAAGCCAGCAGTAACCTTTGTACATTTTTCTACCCTTTTAATACCTTTTCTTCTCTCCCTACATTAATTCTAAAAGACTCCTTGTTTTTTGATTGACATGCCTCCTGGCTGACATATGTTTTTAGTACATAAGTACTAAATACATATGTCAGCCAGGCATGTCAATCAAAAAAATTGTAATGCATGCTAATTAAATACATTAATATTTTACTCTGAAACCCACTTACTAAGATTAACATTAGACTTATGAGCTGGATCACTAGTGTTTTATGGATGGGTCCTAAGCTAAAGTTGTGGGGTCATGGTAGTGCATCTTGGGTGTGTTATGGGTGGAGTAAGGCATGTCCTGGGTGGAACTGGGGAAGTGCAATTCACTGCTGCTTTTCATACAGGGGTGTACTGTGTCCTACAAACTGAGAATAATGTTGAGGAATCAGTCACAAAGTTGAAGTTACACTGGGTCTGGATATTTCAACAAGACAACGACCAAAAACACTGCTGGTTCAAATGGCTTTCTCGAATGGGCGTGGTTTTCTCAAAGGGGTGTGGCTTTCTCAAAGGGGCGGGGTCTTGTGCACCACCATCTTAAAAATTCACCAGCCGCCACTGCCTGTACACACATGCAAAAAGAAGCAGTTCTCCGACAAAACAGCTACTCTGAAACTTTATTTGTTCACTTGACCCTAAAAAGGCTCTGTTATGCAAAACAACTGCTATATGTACTGTATGTGTAACTATGTTTATAATCTCTTACTTCCATAATGAAATGCAGGGTTTTTATTCCCTGTATTACTGTAAACAAAAAAATTAGTGTGACTAAATGTTATATTCACTTTATTGCACTGGTCTGGAACTGAACCCGCAAAATCTCAGAGGTACGCCTGTATGTGCAAACAATAGGGCAATCATAATACACTCTAATACATTACATTTCTATATTGCAGATTCATCTCCATATAAATAAGATGTCACTGGAGTGGGTTTACATACGTTACTTAAGGTCCACAAAATGTAATAGTGGTTCTTTTCGTAAAAAAAAAGAAAGAGGGAGCAGATTAAGGGTTTCTTACAATTTCACAGTACCCACTTGGATTTCTTAAATCAGCATTATTTTTGCTTCCAGTCTTCAGGATCTACTAACAGACTTCCTATGACTAGGCCCAGAATATATTTACTTGTGCTTTTGTATATACATATA